>NW_021634530.1:0-32060 GCF_004799145.2 Neltuma alba | reverse complement strand
CTGGAGTGGATTCGGCCTCATCTTGGGTTCTAGAGGGCTGGCAGCTGGTTGTTTCCCTTTATCCTTCTGAGGCATCTTCTGTGAGGGTCTAAAGGGTATAGGGATCATCATCTTGCTCAGCTGGGTGATACCAAAAGTAGGAACTTTTGTCTTGGATTCCCCAGGCTCAAAGGGGGCAATGTTATTTGCCTATAGGATGTATGTGGGCAACTGAGGGTAGAGGATTTGTGTAGACTTGGATTTTTTAAGAACAAAATCCTTCATCTCATTATAGATCAAATCCCCAATGTTGTTCTTATCCCTACTAATAATCCTAGCCAGCAGCAAATAATCATTCTAAGTTAAATGTGAAAAGCTCCTGGATTTATTGATCATGCTCCTCGAATAGATATAGTGGATTATTCTAATAATTACACATCTGCTTAGGTGGAAAGTTTAGCTCTCTGGGGTAGTCATCACTTTGCATCAAATCTTATAAGCTTTTATATCATTCATATCTCCCCCTCTCACCGATTCTTGGGTTCCCAACCACTCATTCAGGTTAGTACTAGTAAGGTGGAAGGTTCAGCCTCTAAGTTTGACCCTTAAATAATCTTCTATCAGATTATCCTACTCATCATATTCTTCTACTAATTCCATATTACAGTAGAATCTCTTAATTACTTCAGGACAATATTCTTCGCCAATAATCAACCAATTCGAATAGTATTCTAGGGGGTCACTCAAGTCCAAATTGATTTGTTTATTTTTCTTTAAACTCTCAATATCCAAAGACACAATAGGACAGAATCTTCGATTTGTAAAATCTTCCTTAAACTTAGCTGAATTCATGTCTTTATCTAGGTTTCCAATCAATAACTCAAAAAATCAGATGGAATACCTTCAGTAGGAATCTGTCGTGACACACTTTACTGGCTCTCTGCTTTTTCTGTCTCAGTTGCTTGGGGATGGGAACTCTCAAGGTGGTCTCCACAGCTTTCTGAATTGAGGCTCCTTCATCTAACTCGGTTTTCGATTCCTCAATGACTACTGGTAGCTTGAATTTGGACCGAGGAGATTTTCTTGGAGGAGTGGGTTGCTCTTCGGCCCGACTCTCACGGATTTTAAGGACTCCTCTCTTCTTTGATGATTCTTCCTTCACTTTCGGTCTATACCTCTTCTTAGTACCCAAGGTAGTGTTACTTGATTGAGTTCGTTTCTCAGTGCTTTCTTCCCTCTCAATGTTCAGCTACTTCACTCTCGCCATTTTTGAGGTATCGAAGGATTTCTAAGAAATTAATCAGTTGAAGGAGTGTATTTCGAGTTCGGTAGAGGTCGAGTAAGTGGCAAAGATGGATTCGAGTGGAAGGGAGTCAGGAATTTAATGGAATAGTGATTTCGGACTGTTACGTGAAACAAGGGAATGGTTTTGTTCGAGCTAGGGTTTGATAACTGATGGGGGATTTTCAAAAATTGAACGTTATAAACTTCAGAATTATCGATCATGTCATCGATCAACGGATGATCGATCACGTGTCCGATAAATATAAAGAACACACAAGAACACTGAAGACAATTATCGAACAAGCAATTATCAAACATGTTATCGATAAAATTGATAGAGGAAATATGTACTTGGTCTATTTTATCAATCATTTGATCGATAATCCACTTATCGATCAGCTTATCGATTAATGCTTACCAAAATTGAATGAAATGTCTCAAAAACTTGTTGCTCTTGATTGATGTTCTAATCGATAATCCACTTATCAATCAGCTTATCGATAATCGTCGTTCTGAATTTCTTTTTTCTCCTTACATGCTGCATTTATTGATTAGGTGATCGATAAATTTTCCCTTTATGGCATCATGATTATCGATGTCTTATTCAATTATTCCATACTCTGTTTACCTCTATTTTTCTTCGATAAAACAGAGCTTTATGCAAAACAAATTTCTATCCACTCCAATGCTTAAGTTAGTCATTTAATCATCAAAACATTAAATCTAAAGATTCAAATTTGAGAGATAATATGAGATTTCTTACAACTCATTGGGATTTTCCATTCCAAATTCTCTTATAAAGTAATTGAATTTCTGTTAATCTAGAGGCTTCGTGAAAATGTCTACTATTTGATATTCGGTGGGAATAAATTCTACTTTTACATCTTTCTTTTGAGCATGATCCCGAATGAAATGATGTCAAACATCGATATGCTTAGTTTAGGCATGATGGATTGGATTCTTGGACAGGATTATCGTACTCGTATTATCACATAGGATTGGAATCTCTCTCAAGTTGATTCCTAGGTCCTGTAGTTGTTGTCTTAACCATAGAATTTGAGCACAATAGCTGGCAATGGCAACATATTCTGATTCTGTTGAGGAAATTGCCACAGTATTCTGCTTTTTGCTTGACCACGAGACAAGGCACCCTCTGAAGAATTAACATTGTCCACTGGTGCTCTTTCTATCCATCTTATGTCCTCCATGCTCTGCATCTGAATATCCCATTAGATATTCTGCTCCCTTCTTTGGATACCAGATTCCCAAATTCTGAGTTCTGACAAGGTATTTAAGAATTCTCTTGACGGCTTCTTCATGTGATTCTTTTGGGGCTGATTAATATCTTTTGCACATTCCCACACTGAATTGAATATCCAACCTACTAGCAGTGAGATAGAGTAATGAACCAATCATTCCTTTATATCTGGTTAGATTCACGTCCTTGCCCTTTTCGTCTGCATCTAGCGAGATGGTTGAGCTCATAGGAGTTTTTACACTTTTGGCATTTTCTAATCCATATTTCTTTAGTAGCTCCTTCAGATACTTTGTCTGGGATATAAATATGCCATTTTTCTTCTGCTTGATTTGTAATCCCAGAAAGAAATTCAGTTCTCCCATCATCGACATTTCGAACTCTCCCTGCATTAGCTTAGCAAACTCTTGACAAAGATCTTCATTAGTAGCTCCAAAAATAATATCATCCATGTAAATTTGAACAATCAGAAGATCTTTCCTACTTCTTTTAATGAAAAGAGTAGCATCCACTTTGCCTCTTTCAAATCCTTTTTTATCAAAAAATTGCTAAGTCATTCGTACCAAGCTCTAGGAGCTTGTTTTAAACCATATAAAGCCTTTTTCAGTTTATAAACGTGATCAGGAAAGTTTGAGTCTTCAAAACCAGGAGGTTGTTCGATAAAACCTTCTTCTAAAATATAGCCATTTAAAAATGCACTTTTAACATCCATTTGATATAATTTGAAATCTTTTATGCAAGCAAATGCTAAGAGTACTTGTATGGCCTCCAATCTAGCCACTGGAGCATAGGTTTCCTCATAATCAATGCCTTCTTCCTGATTATAGCCTTTAGCTACTAATCTGTCTTTGTTTCTGACGATTTGTGCAGATTCATCGAGCTTATTTTTGAATATCCATTTAGTGCTTATGACCGAATGATCATTAGGTCTGGGTACGAATTCCCAAACTTGATTTCTCTCAAATTGGTTAAGCTCTTCCTGCATTGCAACTATCTAGAATTCATCGGATAGGGCCTCGTCAACATTGGTAGGTTTAATATGCGAGATGAATGCAGAGAAGTGTACTTCATTGAACACTTGTCTCCGGGTTTTGACCCCTTCATTGACTTTACCAATGACTTGTTCTAGAGGATGATCTCGGTTATGTCTCCAAGCCTGAGGCTGCTCTAAATTTTCTTGTGAAGAAGGTTTATTTAAATCTTTTTTGTTTTCTAAACATTCTTTTGAAGGTAATTTGTTTGAAAATTTGTTTAAATTCAGTTTTTGCAAATTTTGAACGATCTCAGCATCATCATCTAAAGCTTTTGAAATGGGCTCAGTTTTAGCAAACACAACATGTATTGATTCTTCAATTGTAAAAGTACATTTGTTGAAAACCCTATAAGCTTTATTACGATTAGAGTAACCAAGAGATAAACCTTCATCAGCTTTAGGATCGAATTTACCGAGATTCTCTTTGTTGTTGTTGTGAATGTAACACTTACTCCCGAAGATCTTTAGATGAGCCAGGGTAGGCTTTCTTCCTTTGTATAGCTCATATGGTGTTGTCCCAAGCAGTGTTCTAATGTAAGCTCTATTGGAGATATAGCAAGCCGTGCTCATTGCTTCTGTCCAGAACACTTGTGAAATTCCTTTCTCGTTCAGTATTGCCCTTGCCATTTCTGTGAGCACTCTATTTTTCCATTCAACAATACTATTTTGTTGAGGAGTTCTTAGTACTGAAAAGTTGTGATCAATTCCATGCTCGTCACAGTAGTTTGCGATTCATTGTTTTCGTGATCAGACTGATTGACACAATGGAAATACCTTTCTCATTTTGGACCTTTTTGGCAAAAACAATGAATGCATTAAACATTTCATCTTTAGAGGAAAGAAACAAAGTCCAAGTGAATCTCGAATAGTCATCAACTATCACAAGAGTGTACAGATTTCCACTGAAACTTTTCACTCTTGATGGACCAACCAAATCTATATAAAGCATTTGGAGTGGCCTTTCGGTTGAGACTGTCTTCTTTGATTTAAACGAAGACTTTGTCTGTTTACCCTTTTGACAGGCATCACAAATAATATCATGTTCGTACTAAATTTTGGTAAACTAATAACCAAATCCATTTTTGTTAATTTTGAAAGTTGATTCATGTTAACATGTGCAAGATATTTATGCCAAACCCAACTTTCCTCCTTTTTGCTAATACAATAGTTTTCAGAAGATTTTGAGTCAATTTGGAGTGTATAACAGTTGCCGTCCCTTGGAGCTCTCAACTTCATAAAAGTCGTCTTTGCTTATGACTAAGCATTCTTCTGAATTGAAGATCACCCAATTGTTTTTGTCGGTACTCTGACTGACGCTGAGTAGATTGTGATATAGACCTTCCACAAAGTACACATCTTTAACCTTCATTCCTTTGTCACTTCCTATTTCTCTGATTCCAACAATTCTTCCAGATTGATTGTCACCGAAGCTTACTTTGCCTCCTTCTTTTGGTTTGAGTGATGTGAACTTCTCAGTATCACCCGTCATGTGTCTGGAGCATCCACTGTCGATGTACTATTTGTTCATTCTGGATGCTTTAAGGCATACCTGCAACAATACAATCATGTTTTAGGTACCCATACCTTCTTGGGTCCTTTTTGGTTAGTATGAGTTGTCCTAGGCACATAAGTACCTTTGGGCACCTATTTTAATGTCCCGTAAATTCCTTTCTTCCTGTGATAACAAGAAGAGGTTGTATGACCTTTACAGTTGCAATAAGAACATAGTGCAAAAGGATTAGAGGAATGAATAGTATTTCTAAAGAAGGTAAGATACGATCGACCACTACTCTTCTTCTTTCCCTTCGTCTTATCTTAAACAGGGTTATATCCTATTCCAGTTTTATCTATTAAACATCATTGAGCTCCTAAAATCACTTTGAGCATTTCACTACCCTTAGTGAATTTCTCTAAGGTTTTTGTGAGATCATTGGCTTTCTTTGTTCTGTTCACATTCCGTACATACTAGAGGCGGAACTTTGTTGTCTTTCAGCTTTGTTTACTGTTCCTGTAGAAATTTTATTCTTTTCTTGGAGCTTACCAACTCCTTTGAATTATCACTAATTCTAAATGAAATGCATCGTATTCAGATTGTAATTCATCACAGGAGGGTTCAGAAATCATTACTCATCTGTCTCTGATTCTTCATCTTCCTAAGCAACAAGACAGATGTTGGCTGTTTCTTTATTGTCACTTTCTTCTTTTTCTTCTGAAGAACTGTCTCCCTAGATTGACGTGACAAAGGCTTTCTTCTTTCTGAACCTTTCTTTCTTCTTTTCTTTGTCCTTCATCTTGGATAGCTGGGGACACTCTACTTTGATGTGTCTCGGCTTTTTGCACTCAAAGCAGATAATTGGTTCTTTTGGCTCATTCTGAGATGTGGAGACTCTGCGTTTTGACTAAAACTTCCTTATGGCTTTACTCTTGTAGAATTTCTTGAATCTTCTGACAATAAGACCCATTTCGTCATCCTCCATGTCTTCTTCGTTGTCATCTTCGCTCTCTTAAGTTCTGAGAGCGATACTTTTGTGGTTTTTCTCGTTCATCTCCTTTTTATATCTTTGCTTACTCTCATATTCTGCAAGGCTTCCAAATAGTGCCGCAACCGAGCCAATTGATTCCCCCTTCATTTCTTCAATGGCTGTTACCTTCGGCTCCCATTCTTTTATGAGACCACTTAAGATTTTTCTCACTTGGTCCTCCTGACTATACTTCTTTCCGAGTGCCGTGAGGTGATTTACGAGATGCGATAATCTGACTTCCATGTCTCGGACACCCTCTCCATCCTTCATTCTGAATAGCTCAATTCTGTGGTGAGAGTGTTGATTCTGCTCTATTTTACACCGGTGGTTCCTTCGTGAGCTATCTCCAGTGCTTCCTACATTTCTTTCACAGTTTCCAGACTGGAAACTCGGAAGTATTCTCTTTGGCTCAGTGCACAGGTAAGTA
The DNA here is from genome assembly GCF_004799145.2 of Neltuma alba. NCBI lineage: Eukaryota > Viridiplantae > Streptophyta > Magnoliopsida > Fabales > Fabaceae > Neltuma > Neltuma alba. The sequence continues at coordinate 25,560 of NW_021634530.1, read as the reverse complement.
TGTTGATGGCTTTGTCGTTCAGAGTCACTAACTTTCTGTCTTCTTCATCGAACTCACTCGGACTCTTACGTACTTGCTGTCCGTCTACGGTTTTCATAGGAACATAGTTACCATGCTCGATCACGTCCCATAATCCATACTCGGTCGTCTTGATGAAGATCTTCATCTTCATCTTCCAGAAGGTATAGTTTTCTCTGTTGAAGCCAGGCGGTTTGGATGTTGAACACCCTTTAGGTAGCATGCTGTCTCCGAATCCTGCCATAGGATCTCTCTTAAGACTGTTAAGTCTTTATTGAAAAGACCTGCTCTGATACCAAATGTTACTAGCAGTCTCACCTAAGAGGGGGTGGATTGGGTAAGTTGTAAAAATTTTGTGAAATTAAAACAATGAACTAATGGAAACAGAGAGTGTGAGTTAGAGAGATTTTACCATAGAAAAGTGGACACAAAATTTATACTGGTTCGATCTCAACCACTTGACATACGTCCAGTCCTCAGAACACCTCTGAGTATTCCACTATGTTCCAAGATTGATCGGGCTCTTGGTGCCGCAGTACAGTAATTGATACTCTCAATCACTCCCCCTTACTACCCGTAAGGTTACAATCTCACTCAAGAGTCCACACTCTTGAGTTTCACACAAGACGTGATTAATGATGAAAAATATGAACTCTCTTACAGAGTGAATAAATGATAATCACTGAAGCTCGGTGTATGGAAGAACAGAGTATTAAATGCAACAATAAATGATCAACAGAGGGTAGCTCGCGTATTCAATCTGTTCATTTAATGCTTCTTTGCGCCTTTTATAGTTGAGGTAGTTTAGTAACTGTTAGACGGAAGAGCTTCTAGCTGTTAAGAGTCCGGTTGTGTGTTTTCCCAGTTACAACGGTTTCTGCCATTAATACTTCTGACAAAGTAGGTTACAGGCTACTTAGATAACCGTTGAAGAGCCATTGGGTTTTTCTTCATAATCTATAACAATATATTAATTCAATAAGTTTTTCTTTGCGGAGTAAGATCAACACCAAAACCGAACAAATGATAAAATGAACATTCATAGTTTACAAGTAGAATCATTTAGTTGTTAAATGTGCTGAGCAATAACTGGACATGCTGGATCGAAGTACTGATCGATTACTTGTTGATCGATCAGGTTATCGATTATTCAGGGTAAGAGCTTTTGAGACAGATGACTAAGTTTATCGATCAAGTAATGGATTAATGATTTATCGATCAGGTGATCGATAAAATGAAACAGTGACTTTATACTGATATGTAGAGAAAAAGAAGATCAAGTTCGCTTTTGATTTTAAATCTCTTTTAAATAGAGAATTAAGACAAACATGAAGGCTGAGAAAAGCCCAAATGAAATAGATGATAGATTTTGAGAACCATCGTGACTGGTTGAAGTTTAAAATGAAATTGCTCCTTGATCGAACAAGTGATCGAACACTTGTTGATCGATCAGGTTATCGATAAACACGGTGTTATAGAAATAGATTTTGAAGCAATAATTTTTGAACACATTATCGATAAATAGATGATGGATAACCTTATCGATAAACAATAAGCAAAAGTATATTCAATGAAAACACAAACTATGTAGGTTGATCGATAGGTAATCGATTAATGAATGATCGATCAAGTTATCAATAAAGTGGTTTAATCCTGTAAAGTCAAAGAACTGATTTATCAATCACGTTATATGAAAAACAAGGTAGACATGTAAATGCAATGATCAATCATATTATCGATAATCTGATTATCGATCCGGTGATCAAAGAACCATAAAATAAGAGCGATGTACCGATGATCGATCATGTGATCGATAATTTGCTAATCAATCAAGTGATCGATAAGCTACTGAAATAAGTACCTGTAAGTAGAGAGGGTTATGAAGCAATGTTCGATCATATTATCGATAAATGACTGATCGATAAGGTGATCGAAAAATGGTGACTAAAGCAAAACATAGAATGAGTAGAGCACATTACCATTTATCTGTCTTCTTATCGATAATCTATTTATCGATCGTATGATCGATAATTGCCTATTAGATTTATATCCTTTTATCCGATAGATGTTTGATCATCCTGATTATCGATCAAGTGATCAATAATTTACTCCAGACTTTCATACATAACTGATTGAGCTCAAGATATTATTATCTTTTCATTACTTTATCCATGATTTTGTGATACTTTCTGGCCCTTTTTAATGATAATTGTGCTTAATTTAGATTTAGAGTCCTTACTTTAAGTTAGTGTCATTTTGAGGATTAAATTGTCATAATTGGTTGTTAATTGGATTCAATTGATTTCTAGGACAATTGATACTTTAATTTGTTGCTTTTTTATTGTAGGACACTAAAGATTGGGGCCAGAATTGGAGAACTCAAGGCAAAAGAAGCAGGAAAGGACCCTCTGCCTAAGTTCGCCGCGGCAAACGTCTTCATTCGCCGCGGCGAAACTCATCTGTTGAAGCAAGGCTCTCTGCCATGTTTCGCCGCGGCGAACCTATTCTTCACCGCGGCGAACCTCTCGAATCAGCAAATCTCAGACCCGACCATTTCGGGAAATTTTAACCTACCCAACCCCAAGAACCGACCCATGCACGCAAGTTTCGGGTTAGAAACCCTATTTTGGGTATGATGAGATTAGACTATCACAATTCAGCCTCCACCTACGTCTCTTTCATTCTCTTCTCTCATCTCCACCTCAGAAACCCTAATCCCATTTCCATTTCTTCCATCTGCTGCTGCTATGGCTGAAGAACAATACCTAGTTGGAGTTGATTCAAGAGTTATGACGAGCTAAGCTTCTCAACTCTTGAATATGGTGGAAGAAGCATGAGTTCAAGGAGCTTCAAAGGGGAGTTAGCTTCATCCATAAGTTCTAGTTCTTTATTTATGAACTTCTAGGTCTTAGGATTTGTAAATTTGGGCTGAACTATTTTGATTATGGTTGTAATCAATTCTGGATGATTATCTTGTGTATTGGATTAGTTAGTGTTGAATTTGAGCTTCAATACATGTGGTTACATGTATGTTTATATGCAACTCTTTTGATACTCTCCTTCTTGCATGGTATTGTTTGATTGTTGAGTTAATCTAGGCTTGCATTAAACCAAGTGCATTAATTAATCTTAATACACACACTAAGTGAGCTTAATAGGATCTTATGAGATGGGTGCCATTGATTAAGATCCTAGACTTAAAGAGTTCTTTAAGGTTTTCCATTTAGAAAACTTGGTGATTTTTATTCCCAAAATTATTTTGAACTATGATTGCTTCAAAGCCATGTTCAAGAGATTACATATCATTAACTTCACTTCATTACTACTATCTTAGAAAAATCCAAAAACATAGTAACTTAGATTTGAATTAATTGCATTTAGTTTTGGCATTTCATTAATTGTCAAAAACCCAAAAACCCCCTTTTTCATTACTCTACATAGCATTAGTCTAACCTAGATATCTAACTAAGGGTCCCAAAAGAGAACGACCCGAGTTAGCATTACTGCATAGCTTGGATAAATTTTTAGGCGAGAACCTCTAAGCGAACGATAATTAAGGCTCTCTTTCAATAACTAAGTTAACAATGATCGATCAATTGATCGATCAACACATTATCTAACAAGTTATCGATCAAAGTTTCTGCTAAGTTACTTGATTGTACAGAGATATTATCTATCAGCTTATCGATAAGTCCTTGATCGATCAGATGATCGATCAACATACCGAAACACAAATTTCTTACTTTGTTATCATCAAAACCTTAATCCTAACAATTTCATCTTTACATTTCTGATCAAACCTTCATCTCTGCCATCTACATCTTCATAAATCAGAGAATCAAATAAATATTAGATAATTAGAATAATTCAATTTGATATAATTAGATCTCTTCCACTGTTAATAATTTGCAAAGGCATTTAATTAACAAAACTGTTGAACAACAAGCCTCATTGTGAATCGACCTAGGGTTGAGCCATTATACTTCTAAAGCTTAATTCTAGTATCTTTGAGAGCCCCTAACGACAAGGCTTTATCAAATTGGCGTTGTTGCCAAGGAGGAATGGTTACTCAGGGTTTTAGTTCATTAAGTGTTACTCTAAATTGTTCTACACTACTTTTATGTATTTTTTCCTTGAATTCTAGCCGCTAGATTGTCCTGCTTCTAATTCTTGTGATTACATTTTGTGGTCTCTTATAGCTTTGATATGCGAGTACTCTTGTCCCAAAAATTTAGTTGGATCATGCTATAATCTTTGTATTTTAGTGTTCTTACATTTCTACATTTGTCTAGAGTATTTTTGGCTGGTTTTTGAGCTTTTTGTCCAAAGTGTCGTAGCACATTTCATAATTTGCCACAGCACATTGCCCATTCTTGTGTTTTATAGCTCTCTATCATCGAGGCCATAACACATCTTCCTAAAGGCTGCGGTGCCTGAGTCTGTCTTATGTTTTCTTGATTGATTTTGTTTATTTTGATTGATTTTAGTACTTTTGTTTTAATTGAGTCATAGATTGTTGTTGAAATGATGGAAGATTTAATTCCTATTATTCTAGACCTAATGGTGATTCCTTATATTATGCCTCTATGTATAGGAATTCTCAAGAGGAATATGGGTACACCCCAAGCTATTCTCACTTATAGCATGGAAATTTATACCCAACATCTCAAGGACCATTGTGTTGCTATTGCAATTCACCCTGGCATAATGGATGGAATTGCCCTAGTAAGAATCTTCATAGAAATCCTGATTGGATGAAATCAGCCCTACTATGAGTCAAGTAATCAAAATTCCAGATAGAGGGAAGAATTTTATCAGACCCCTATTCAAACTCATTCGCAGGATATTGAGTCACCGAAGAAAGATAAATTGGCTCAAATATTTGAAAGGTTGGAAGCCATTGCTGCTAGAATAGATGCTAATATAGGAGTATCATCATCTAATTTGTCCTATAGAAATGGCAATCCAGCAAGATATGAAGACTACTCCCCATTTAGTTTTGAGAATGTTCCTTCTAGGATTCAAGCCAACTTTAAGGCTGTTACATATGGTGGAAACAACATGACTCCATGCTCAAAAGCTACCTCTAGTGCATCCACACAAGCTAAGATAGTAAAAAAAGTTAGGTTTCAACCTCCTGAAGAATCTTCCCTTCTCATAGCCTCCCAACAACCTTATAAACCAATTTGTGGGCTTCACAGTACTGGAATTGAATCTCTTCTTTCAATTCTAAACCATGATGATCACATTCATGCTTTAAGGGAAGCAAATAATCAATTAGATATGAGACATGAAAGATTACTCAATGATGCTATGAAGTATGGGAAATTAGAAGAGCTTAATGAAATTGTTGAATTATCAAACAGACTCATAATGCATATATTTTGGGAGAAATCAAATGGTGTAGAGGGTGAACAAGGTTTAAAGCTGAACATTTGGATGATGACCAAGAAATTCAAGCTATTGTTACAACTATAACCAAATTAGATAGTGAGGCATCCTCTCAAGAATCCAAAGGTACTTTAGAACAAGAATTGAGTAGTTCAGCACCCTAAGGTGGAGACTTTGATACTCCATCATTGCATTGCTGTGATAGCTTTAGTAAAGATTTTGGAGTTAAAATATACCCAGGAAATGATACAAATGTTACATCACAAACTAATGATGTAGGTAGTCATAGTGCTTTAATTACTATACTAATTGTGATAAGCCCGAGACTGAAGTAGTTAAGGAAGAAATTCCTAAGCAGTCAAGAAGCTTCAAGCTATTTGGGTTTAAACCAAGAAGCAAAAGGCACAAACTTAAGAGGTTAAAGCAAAAGCCACTGTATATCATGCTAACAATCCAAGAAATTGAAGAGGAGGAGCAAACCCTATCAACAAAGGTTGCTTCTGTTTCTATCCCTTTTTCTTGTGAGACTTTGGTTGATGATATTCTTTGTGTCATTGATGGTAATGAGAATACCTTAGAACTTGATATGATCAAACCTAAACCTCTTCCACAAAAAGATGACGTTTCTCTTGTTTCTTGTTAAACTTTGAATGAATGTGTTTCAAATCACTTATGTGCTGGACTGTATGATAAGTAGGAATATATTGAAAGTAGTGAACCTTCTTCTAGCCTAAATTTTGAACATCAATGTTATGATGTTAATGAACATGTTGATTGCATGATTCCTATTTCTCCTAGTATCAAAGTGGATGATATTGATTTGTGTAGTGCTAATGAAGATTCTGATTCCCTGATTGATGGACTTTTATGTGTACAAGAGTCATTGAATAAATTGGAATTTTCTAATAAAATTGAATTTGATGATGAATTCACCTACTCTCTTCTTTCCACACTCCTTCTTGTTTTTGTGCATGTGAAAGTGACATGTCATGCCTTATTTATAAGGAAATTCATTGCTGGCTTTCCACTTCACATGACTTTGATTCATCATTTAATTCAATTAAAGATGATATTTCTCTTGTCCTACTTGATGATGGCCTTAGGGAAGGTGCTTTACTATATTCTGCAGGTTCTGGATCATCAAAAGAAAAGGAAGACCCAGCTGAGGACTAGAGTTTCTTGATGCCAAGGGATGTTGAAACTATAGAGGATGCTGACAACATTACTGTCACTACTATTCCTTCCTCTAATATTGCATTATCTAGTGTTTGTCATGGTGATTTAATAAAAGATGATGCTAATTTTGATTTGTCTAGGATACTTGATCATAGGAAAATAAAAAAGGAACCTGAGAATAGTCTTGATCTATCAAAATTTCCTTTTTCTCCCTCTAATATCTATGATTGTTTGCATGAGCTTAAATATCCATATATTCTACACTGTATTGTTTCTATACTTAGTATTGGAAATCCAATTCAATGGCTCTTGCATCCCATATTGTCATGTGATCTTTCACCTGATATTGAGGGTTTGGAAATTCATGGTCCTAAATTGTATGATAATAAGCATACCACATTTAGACTTGTGCATGACTCTAATTTTGAAATTGATCACCATGGATGCGTACATGTTTTTGACAACTTAGGTACTAATGAGGATTTGTACAGAACTAAATTTTCATTGTTATATACGCTCATTGTTTTTCACTTGAGATATTCTCATGTGATTTAACACCAGATTTATGTCTTTTTGGTCATGAACATACAGCAAATTCTCGTCTTTGTGCATCCTCTTGTGCGAGTACCTATTCAGTGAATTTCATTGATTGTTTTGATAAGTCTAATCATGCTTCTTTATTGAAGGAACCATATATTATGAATCCTTTGCCTATTGACCTAGAACCACCACCTAAGGTGCTGGAGATGAAAAATATCTTGGATACTCATGTTCATCATTAGAGATGCTACCTTCTCATTCAAGAGCTTGAAGCGCTTTAAACTACATGGTTATTATCCCTTTCCTTCCTTTACTATCTTGAATTGCTTGTTAAATCATATGTCAGACTGCTTGTTTAGAATAAGTATGGGGGAGGGGACTAACCAGTAAAAAAAATAGTAGTTGGCTATTCAGAATAAGCTCCTTTTGTCTTGGTAATGCCATTTCTTGTCTCTTGCTCTAGTTTTGATCTACCTTGTTGATATCTTTAGTCTGTTTACATTGAGGGCAATGCAAGGATCAAGTGTGGGGGAGTGAATGCTGTGTTTTTGAGTTTATGTGTCTTTTGTAAGTTTTTGAGTTTGTGTGTCTTTCATAAAACCTCTATTTTCAAAACTTTTTTAAGGATTAAACTTGTTTCAAGGGTTTAAGTTGCATCTGTGATTGATTTTGATTTCGAAATTAATATCATGAAGTGAAATTTTCTAGTGCATTGAGATTAAGCATGCTGTATTATTTAGCCTAAGTGAACGAATATGGAAGACAAAACCTAGTTGGAAGGATTCTTTGGGCCTTCATGTTCATTCCTTGTGTGTGTATTCACTTGTCTCTTATACTCTCTAGAACTTATCTTAGTTCTTAATCAAGATTATAGGTAACATCAGTACTCTTGAACATAATTGAGGCATTCATTCAAAATAGCTACTTAGACTAAATGGCCAACCCCTACATGATTTATCCCTTACTACCCATTTGAGCCTTTTAGTTGAATTTTCTATTCATTTCATTTCCATTCATATAACCTCTTTCATATAGGAATGCATATTTCATTTCATTCATTCCTTTTAGAATTCACTAGCATTATGATAGGTTCAATTGATGAATTGATATGAGAAAGTTCATACTTGAGCATGGGTGCAAGGAAAAAAAGAAACAAAAACAGAGAAGAAAGGAAAAGGAAATATAAAAAAAAAGAAGAAAAATAAAGGAAGAGCTGAAAAGAAATGAAGAAAGCAAATAGACAAAAGAAAAGAAAAGAAAATAAAGAAGACGAAGAAAGAATAAAAGCACCCTTACAACTTTAAAGTTCAAGATCAAGAAATCGAACCTTCAATTGAACATTGCTAATACTATTGAATTCTACCCATTGATTTACACTTCATACTCTCTATCACACGCATTCTTGTGCACTATCTTCCCATCCTTTACATTACAAACCACACAAAAATCCTCTTGATTCTTAAGTGCTCATGTGTTTGAGTGCTAGAGAGGTAGAGCTATTACGAGCATATGGTAGTGTATTTGAACAAGTGAATAGAGTGAAAGAACCCCAAACACTTGTGAGCTGAGTGATATACTAATTTCCTTGTGTGGTCTTTTATATCTTATTCACTTGGATTAAATTGTATATCATTGATTGATTTCTTTGTATTAGAAATGTTCCGTGGATTGATATTGATTGAAGAGTCACTGTTGGTTGCAGTGGAGCTTGAACTCTTGAGCTTGCCTTTTCCTTCCCTTTCATCTTTCTCTTTAGCATTATGTTTAGATTGAATTTTGCCCAGGAGTACAAAAGCTAAGTGCGGGGCAAAGACCATAAAAGATTGATTGCTAATGGCGCATAACAAGAAACAAGTATCGATTACCTAAATATAGAATCCGTGAAAGCACGAGATAGGGTGAAGATTATATATTATTGTATTTCCTCTTATCCTTGTGACAACTTGCTTGATTTTGGGAGATTGTGTTGATTTTTCTTTTTTTGCACATTCAGCACCAAAATTCATATTAGATAAACTTTCTCAAGATTTGTTCATCAATTTCTTTGTGGTGACAATCTTGAGGAAATGCCTTCTCTCTTCTTCCTATAAAATAATATAACATTTTGTCTTCTTTGGTATCCAACTTTATTTAGATCCATCAATAGTTATCAAAACAAAATTCACCTACTCTAAGAATATAAACAATTCAAAACAACTGAGCATAATGAATTAAGCATGACTTTATGCATAAGAGAAATATTTTCTTTTGAAATAATCTTGTATGCACAAGGAATTAAACTATTGACCCTTGCAACCCCTTTATGGAATTTTTTTAATATGATTTTCAAAGGATACAAAATAAGTATTTTTAAAATGTTGTGCAATGCTCATTCCTAAGGTCACAATAAGATAAACCTCAATATATATTAAAGATAATAGTATGGGAGGTCACAAAAAGGTTTTCTTACCCAATGAATCTTTCTATGAGATTGAAATTGTAGATGTCTTTCCATTGATGCTTACATTTCTCTCTCATTGGATTTAGACTCAAGGAGTCTTCTTCTTGGAGTTTGAGAGATCCTCCTTATTTTGTTTTCCTTAAGGTAATCAAATAGTACTCTATCGTAATCCATCCTTGAGATGTGAAAAATTTTCTTCTATGTTTCCATTGCTTTTCCTTATGATCAATCTTTGTAGTTCCACAAATGGGTGCTTTAAGAGTTCTCTTAGCTGTTTTAGACTCCAATAGTCTCTTTTTGATCGTGTGAATAACTCTTTTAGGTACTATCTTCTTCAATAGTCTAATTTGTCTATTCTTAAAAATATCCTGCAAAATTAAAGCACTACAAAGACACTCCGGTGCCTATCTTACTTGGGTCATTGAGTGTTAGCATCAGACCCTACTTGTCCTTTAGGTACCCAAAGAAATTTGTTTCTCATATTAAAATTCTTCTGATATAGCATGTGTGAGAAATATGACCTGGTTTTCCATAATAATTGCAATCTATAGAATAATGTTTATTATGAACATTTTTGCAAGTATTGTGTTGGTCAAGTAGAAGCAATCTCAAATTATTGATCTTAGTAAGTTGTTTCTTTCTATATGATTTTCCAACATCATTCAAAATATTTTTACTTTTCAAAACAGAGTTGATAATTGGTTGAAAAACAATTTTATGCAAACAGTCAAAATTATTATTCTTAAATAATGTATAAGAAGCATTGGAACTATTTACCTTATGTGCATCATGAGATCTAAAGAATGATTTATCATATTTGTTTATACTGAGCTCTTTTTGATACTCATCTTCTTGTCCATTTGTCTTGACCAACTTATAGAAGTATTCTGTAATTTCTCCTTCTTCAATTTTAGCTTCCATATGTTCATCAAGAGGAGATATACAACTTATAGTTTTGTATGGACCATCAACACATTTAGCTTCATCACAAGTGTTAGAAGTATAAATGGAATTAAGAGCATACAAAATATGTTTAGCACTAGAGCAAAATTTGATTTTCACATAATCGCTTTTAATTAAACTACTGTACAAAAATTTTATTGCTATGATATTTACAGAGAACATTTTCTTTTCTTTTTTTAGTCCAATCCTTTCTTGGTTTGAAATCAAAATCATTTGTAAATACATATCTCATATCAAAATCAATGGTTTTCAAAAAACATGTCATACGAGCTTTCTAAAACCAAAAATCAATATCTTTAAGAAGAAGTGGACCAGTATAATCAAAACCTTCAAAATCAACCATGATCTTTGTACTTGAGATTGTTAGATCCTTTAAACAAGTGACCTGCTTTGATACCAAATGTTAGAATAGTTGATCACCTAAGAGAGGGTGAATTGGGTGTTGATTAAAATAAAAAGTCTTTTAGTGATATAATGAAAAGCATAGGAAACTCAGAATTAAAAAACAATGAATAAGATATGCTCAATCATAGAAATAAAAATAGTTTGGTTGGAAATATAAAGAGGTAAGGGAAGCATATATGCAAACTACGCTCCATAAACCTACATCCAGTCCCTAGGCTCTACCTAAGATTTTCAATCCACTATCTCCCTCAAGTTTCATTCGGGTACTTGAGAACACTACAACTCCCTCAAATTTTTCATGGGTACTGTTCCACTAGAATGCATAACAACCTAACACTGAGGTAAGCGCTCCTCCTTACACTCATAAGGATTCACACCCTTTTACAGGTCACAGCCCAAGAAATTTTACTTGGACATAGGAAGTTAAAAATTGGGACAAGGGCTAATGTAGAAACTAGAGGGGAGATGAAATTAGATTGGTTATCTTGCTTGTTAATATGATTATGTTATTTACTTAGATTGAGGAACTTGTGTTGTGGCTATTGTTGATTAGATGATCTTGGTTTGTGCTTTAGCCAAATGCATGGGACTATGTCAATGTGAAAGTGTTGATGTTCCTCTCCTAGCATGATATTAAATATGATTTTATGTGGCTTGAGGATGTCTTGAAGTTGTGCAACATGTTACATTATATCTTGCTTGATTTACATAATAATTATAGTTCAATTACTACTAAGATTTCTATGAAATCTTATTTCTCCTATGTCAATTTATGTACTCTATAGGGAGTGACTCATCCATGGATCAAGGCAAAGAAATAGTGTTAAGATAGTGGAGCTTTATGATTTTCATAACACTATGATATGTTATGTAATATATAATTAACTTTATGTTAAGTTTGTAATGGATTATGAATGATATTACTCTATGTCTATGTTTGTATAATGTACTTGGATGCTGGAATTATAAGTGATGGATTACTAGTAAGAAGTAATGCAAGGAAAAAAAATTTCAAGAAAAATGTGATTAGGGGATTAAATTGCCTAAATCAGGGGCAAATTTATGCCACATATTGTCACACCTTACTATTTTTATCAACTTAGGTTTCATTTAAAACCATTAGATCACATTGGATGGTCTTGGGCTCACTTTTTACCTTAAAAACGCTAAATTTGGATTTTTTACTGTTTATCGGGTAAAAAATCCAGTTTTTCTAGCCCAACTTCAAAAATTCATAACTTATTTCAAAAAAATCCAAATGGGGTGGTTCAAAATTATATTTAAAGATCTTTAAGTGCTCTTTTAAGGAAAAATAATCTTATGATCAATTCCTTAGGAAAAAGCATCAGGTTTTTGTGAAATGTAATACTGTCCATTTGCCAAAAACCCTTCTTCCCAGATTCTGACCTTTAACTTTGAAAAATCATTAAAAATCATATACTTGGCCATTTTTAACGTGTTAGCTATCAAATTGAAGCTCAGAATGTTATCTATAATCATGAAAAATTTCGTGATTAAAAACGTTCTGCAGTTTAATCAAAAAGTTGCTTAAACGTGGCAGGGTCAGTGAGTTTACAGCACTGTTAGCTTAATATATACATAACCAAAAAGTCCATGAATTTTATGGCAAAACACCATAAATTTAAACTTAAATCTACAGCTTTCCCTTGGATGATTTAGACCCTAAAATGTTAGATTGCATTTGGGGAGTGAGATTTCATGAAAATTCCAATAGCAAATTAACCAACCATAGCACCAACAAGCATCATCATTATGCATAACTACATTAACTACTATTGGTGAACTAGCATGCTTATCATCTGGCAAACTCAATCATGCAAAGGCCAAAACAAGAAAGTGCAAAGAGCAGCCACATCACAATCAAGAAAGTTCAACCACATAATAGCAATTAATCATGCAATAATCAATAATGCCAAGTTAGTGTTAGTAGTTAGGTTTAACTTGCTACCTTGCTCCAAAAGCTTGAGTCTTCCTTCTTTCTCTTCTTTTCCTTCACAAATATCAAACCTTAGCAATGCAATCCATGAAAAAGGGTAGCAAGAATCATTAAACAACTAAGAAAAAGCAAGAACACAAATCATAAATGACTTTTGCTCCTTAAAGCTTCCATGTTTGTTCACTATTTTTGAACTTGTTTCCTTTTAACAATAAAAATTGCTTCTTGACTTATTCCTTCATGGTTTTTCATGTAGATTCCAAATGTGTGCTTAGATCCAAGAAAATAAAACTCCACCTTTCAGTTACCCTTGACCGAACCAAAAGGGATGCTTGAACCAAAAATTACAACTTTGGTTTTAATGCTTCTAACACTTATTCCTTTTGGTTTACCCTACACTATTTTTCATTTTGAACACCATGGAAGCACTAAAACATTGAAAAACTCTTCCTAAGGTTTGATTTTGAAAGCGGCCGAACCATAGCTCTTGGAGTTCAACCATGAAACACCTTTTAAAACAACACTAGACCACTTGAAACCACCTTGATTCATAATGTCCTAGCTATGTTTAACAACAAAACCTCCTTACATACACTAAATCCATTTCGGCCAGCAACAAGAAGGGACAAGAAGTGATTCCAACCATACAACTCAGGAAAACAAAGCAAGGAACATGTTAGAACAACTTACCAAGCTTGAATCTTAGTTGAAAGATCAAATATGCTTGCTTTTCCTCTTGTTGACACTTGAAGATCACTCTTTTTATCTCCTTCTCCCTCTTGGACGAAATGAATCTGAATTAGGGGGAGGGATAGCTTTTTCTTCAAGCCAAAATATCCCAACTACCATCCTTTAATGTTATGACACATCCTTTAATACTATGCCATGTGTCAAGTGCTTACTTAATCTTAATCCTCTATCTTAATTAACTTAATGCCAAATGAAATTAATTTCAAAAGTCAAGATCCTCTCCATTAGTGGCTTGACACTTGGCAACTTCAAATCCTCTCCATTGGTGGCTTGAAAGTGGCAACTTGTAGGCCAAGTAAAGTGCAAGACTCTACTTCTTGCTTTATCAGTGCACCTTTGCTCCGGATTTAATTTCTTTTCTATAATTACAATGCTCTAGCCTCTGTAATTATTTTTTGTCAGATCTCTAAATTATTCTCCTCATTTTTTTCTTCCCAATTGCTCTCTTTGTCTCCAAATTTAATTTCCCAATAATTAAATAAAAAGAAAAATTAATTTCCTTCTCTTTAGGGATTTTTCCACTTTTCACAAGTATTGGAAAAATCTTGGATACTTGAGGGTCTTCATTTAATTCCATAATCTCTTATAATTCTTTGGGGTCTCAAAGGAATTTTCTTAGAATTTTTATTCTCCTTAAAAATATTTATTTGGAATTTTCCAAATAAAATCCCTTAATTAGCCTAAATCACCCTTAAATTCTTTTATAATTTCTCTAAGGGTAATTTGGTCATAAAATCAATTTTATAATCTCATATAATTCTCAAAGGATATTATCCTTATTTTTTCTTAATTTTCTAAGGCTCGAAGATATTATTCCATAATTAAATTTGACCAATTTTCCTTAATTAGTCAAATTTCCATAGTTGGCTTGGAAAATCATAATAATCATTTTCCACCAAAATTCTTCTAATTCTCCTTATCATTCTGGCCCTTGATTATTTTAAAAATATTTCTTATTCCTAATTACCATAGTACTGGATGTGACACATATAATAATGAGCAAATGAACGAATTTGGATATAAAACTTGGTACTCCTATAGAGCTCATTTTGAGCTTTAAAAAAAACAGTAAACCATTAAATTTGGAGTTTTGTGCTAAGAGATATGTCTTTCCAAAGTTGGACAAAAATACTAAAAATTTAAAAATTTACCAAATGAACAATGCAACTTATCGAATTTTTTGGCTCTGTTTTAGATGGATATAAGTCCAATGAGTTTTTTTTCTTAATAGAGGGCATAACAAGATTTAAATAGAAATTAGAATCACCTCATTTTGATTTTTCTATATTTATTTATGAATTTTCAAAATTGGCCAAGAAATTTGTGAACAATGCACGGACGGACTGAATTGGAAAAATTTTAAACTTAAAATTTTTCATTCTTGAGCTATGGGAAATGCATTATATTGGTTCCAATCGATGTATGACATAGTAATAAAGGAGGTGTGACACTTTTTCGTATCAGAGGAAAGGTTCTAGCTCTGTTTAAGTTGCACTGTACTGATTGTTACATGTTGCATAATATGATAAAATGTTTATATTGGATGAATTATGGTAGTGAATTGTGAAAGTGTGATTAGTTGTTGTGAATGATTGTGGATTATGGTTGCTTGACTGAATGATATTAGATAGGGTTATACCTTGTAGTGGATTGGCATATTATAGATTGAGTTGAGTGCAGGAAAAGTATGGCCTACTGCAGTAATGATTCTGGGGAAACGGTAAACCAGAGAATGCCAGAGGAGCCGTACCGATAGTAGTACCACCCGCATATCTCAGACCCTGATGACCCAACTCCACCACCAGGATACTATCAGCTTCTCAGTGAGATAGAAGACATTTACTCTGAGGAAGACTCTAATGATATCATAAAGCTTGAGGAGGGGGATATACAAAGTAACACAAGACCTAGGCGACACCCAGGCGAGGCAGGCCCCAGTGCCATTAGGGTGGTGCCTATTAGGACTACAATGCTAGAGTAAATCAAAGCTAAGGATCTGCCAATCAAGATAGACAAAACACAAAACTAGTATGCTACAGTTTACCGGGACTACTTCTATTACCTAAGGTTACTGCATAATGAGGTAGTCAAGGAGGGCTGGTGTATAGATGATGCTCTCTGGTGTCGAGTGCTGATCAAGGCTGGACTGTCACCTTCTGGATCGTCAAGAAAGTGAGTTGCACCAGAAAAAATGCAGTCAGTCATTCTTCTCGAGGAGCCTGTTATTGGGAATCCTAGTCTAAATTGGTTTTCAAAAGCATTATAAATTTGAGTGGGTAAAAAGGGGTTTTAGTTGTTTTAAAGGTGGTGCAACAAATGTAAAGTGCAACTGTTTTTGGTATTTTAAATAAGTAAAGAAATGTTTTGGATTAAAAGGGAATTATGGTTAAACAGTCTCTTGATGATGAAAACTCAGCTATCACTGCTCTTTAAAATGATTGGGAGTTTTAAAAAACCTCTAAGTTTGAAAACCCCAAGTAATCACTTGGGTCCAATGTCTTAACTAATGAAAACTCACTTTAATCAAAGTTAATCAACATCTCTTAAGACACTATTGAAAACCACTTAGAGTGTAGATGAATGGATAATGCAAATGCCCTCTGAATGTCAAATCGACAAACACCAAATACCAAGCACACAGATTAATCAACAATAATCACTAAAAATCAAACTGAACACAAGGATTCAAACTAAAATATTATATAGATTAATCAACATTAACATCATCCAATCCAAATATAATAAAATAGTCTAAACACCAAATTTACAACCATAAACCAAGTTTGATACAACTGGAGAAAGTTCCTAAATCTAGAAATATTCAACACAGCATTAAATAAAGGTTTAGACTATAGAAAACTCCCTAATTAAGTCATTAAGCTCAAGCTTTGTTCTCCATCACTGAGAGGCTAAAGGGTTTAGCCTCTCATGCCTTCAAACCAATCGCAGTCGCTCTAGGAATGAACAGTCATGGTTAAAGCTAAAAAAGAAGTTGGAAAAATGGAGAAGAAGGTAGGTAGAGTGGTTTGATCAGTCTAGAAATGCAGAAAATGATGAAGAGATGAAGAAAAATAGAAGTTTTGGGTGTAGGATCAATGGAGACTTGAGAGAAAATGATGGTGGCTCAACCTTGTGCAAATCTGCAGAATGGAAGAGTGTCCCTTCATAGTGGCTACCCCCTTTAGGTATAGAAGCTCAGAAACCTATTCCAAAACACACAGCTTCACTTTACTCACTCAGGTCACGACCTCAGGAATGTTAAGTCACGACTCAAAGGGGTTAGGTCATGATCTCATTAATGTCATGTCACGACCTGGGAAGATGGTGAGCTTTCATCTTGACTTAGGTCCAAAACGTGTAGTTTCACTAAGAGGCATCCAGGTCGCGACCTCAAGAGTACATGTTGTGATCTGGGGAGGCAAAACACTCCCAACTCTTATGTTTTAGTCCTTGTAACATTTTGGCTCCATCCATGCTCCATCATGGTTCTTCGGTCCTTCTTCAATTGCCTGAAAATCACAACGAAGAGCTTTGTAAAGACCAACTAATTACAGATCAAGGCAATTAAAATTGAGAAGAGAAAAATGACCCTTGTTTTTAGCCCTTAAATAGAAAAATGCAATGCATGACTCAATGTAATCAAATGGATATAAAAGCGTGCACAATAAGGGTAAAAATGTTGCAAAATATTAGAAAACACTTGAGAAAACCATATAAAGATTGGGTTCTATCACTCCCCCATACTTGAACCTTTGTACTCCTGGATAAAGACTTGAATCATTCTAAAGAAAGTATAGCTATAATTAAAGAAACTAGCATGTTCAAAAGTGATCAGAGCTAATCGATCAACCTCTTTTAGGAATACAAAATGATAAAATGAAAAATGCTAAGTAATCAGGTACAAGATGCAATTGACTCAAAATGCATGAACAGCAGAGTGTTTGAATCACTTATCTCTCCTCATTGGGGTTCTTTTCTCTCAAATATCCAAGCAGCAAATATTCTACCATAAGCTTGTAATGACTCTAAAATCTCCACTACTATTTAGCATCTATGTAAAGAATCAAGAGGACTTTTAGGCTTATAGTGATGGAAAGGCTAAATGAAACATAAAAAGGTGAAATCGAGTGTTAAGAATTAAAGAAACGTGAGCTAAAAAACATCTATTTTTAGGCAAGAAAGTTCAGATCCCAACCTTCTATCACCAAGGGAATACTTTATTCAACTTTATTTTGTTGCTATAGCTTATGTATATATAAGAAGTATTTCTTTACTCTTCTGTTCTTTTTGCTTTCTTTTCTTTTCTTTCTTTTGCTTCTTTTTTTTTCTTTTTGATTCAAACTGAAATAAAAGTAAAATTCCCAATTAAGACTGATGAAAATCAGGAAATCATCATTGTTGAGATAGATTCAACTCAATTAACATCATTGTTCAAAACACTCAAAATGGTAAACAAAATAAAGGAAGTACAGGCTCAAAAATGGTCAAGCAATGGATAAATGGTTATAGGTTGTGTTTGGGTAGAAAGGTGTAAAAAAGAATGCCTCCATCATATTCAAAATCATAAATGCATACGTAATTTTGACCAAGAGCTAAAACAAGTTCTAGAGAATGTAAACCACATGAATAATCACTCAATATAGGAATTAAGGCTTAAAAATATCCTTCCAACAAGGGTTTCACATCTCAATTGCTCATATAGGAAGTTTCAATCAATATGCACTAGTCACAAGGCATTAAGACACTTATCACAAAAGCAAGCCATAACATGAGGATTAAAAAGATCAAGATAATCACTTAAGAACATACTTGAATCCCAAAAGTGACTACAAAGTCTTTAGAAAAATCATTTTCAAAATCCAGTGTGCTTAAAAGTCCAAGGATGGCATGGTTTTCAAGAAAAACTGTTTAATGCAATGAGGGTATATTAAAAAGGCAAAGGTTTACTTTAAAAAGATGCAAAGGTAGGTTAAAAAGGTTCCTCCTACACAGCAATGTAAAAAGCAAAGAGAAGGGTAGCGGTGCACAACAAAATAGTCCAGGTCATGACCTGGATACAGTGAGGTCGTGACCTGGGTACACAGAGACACCAAGTCAGAAAAGGGGGCTAAGGTTGCAACGTGAGATCATTAAGCTTTACTAGTCATTTGGTCAATTCTGGAACTTCTAAATTCTTAGTCTCAACTTCTAAAATTCATATCTCCTAATGTACACATCCAATTAAGGAAAAATTATCATGGTTTTAAAGCTTGAGGTGTGTACTGTATGATCACCAAATTTTGTGATCAAATTCAACCATTTGCTAGGTCAATCTAGAGCTGGAAACTAACTGCTCTAGCACCTATGTTTTATCTTTCATTAGCTTCTCACTTTTAATTCTTCATTAATTCAAGCATCCATAAACTAGCCTTATGATTTCCCATGTATTCTTATACTTTAAATTACATGCCATTAACATCATACATCATCACATTATATTGCATTTCATGTTAGGCATGTCTAAAAAATAATTACATTACTAGCCAATTCTAGCATCACATTATAATACATAAGAATTATCTACCTTCTTTGCTTCCATCTTCTTGCCCTTCTTCATGCATGCTTTCTCCTCATCATTAGATCTACTATGGTTGGTTAAGGGAGCAGTGAGATTTGGGAAAATCTTAGTAGCAAACAATACCATCAATATATGTAAGATGAATGAAAGTGTATGATATGCTTTCTTGATTATCTTTATGCCAATTTAGTGATCTAACCTTATGCTCAATGTCTCCAACTACATGCATGGCCATAAAATCATCAAGAGATAGAACATAAATCATTTATACATAGCTCATATCATCATAATTAGCATCATGCAAACCAACACAACAAGTAAAACATCAAGCACATAAAATAGGTAAGTTCATCACCTTATACTATAAGCTTTTCTCTTGCTTTTCCTTTGACTCCTTTGACTTACCAACCAGAAGGGCTTACGATTAATCCTACACAGATTTTCATGTAGAATCTAAATATGAGCTTAAATTTATGAAAATAAAATTCCTCCCTTTCCAAACTGTTTTGGTCGAAAGGTAGGATTATAAAATCCTAACTTTCCAACTTTGATTCCAATACTTCCAAAGCTTATCCTTTCAGTTTACCCTACACAATTTTTCATTTTAAACCCAATGAAGCATCAAAACTCACAAAATCACATCACAGGGTATAGTTATAAGTTTGGCCAAACAATACCCTTGGATTCCATATCATACAATTTTTCTAATTTCAATGCAATACCACCCAAATCAAGCCATAATCAATGACTTTAAACTAGGTTTAACATCAAAAATATCCTTCCTTATTCATGACTCAATTCGGCCAGCACCTCCCCTTAGAGGAATCAATATTTTTCAACCATAAACTCAAGAATACATAGCATAATACAAGGTAAACCCTTAAACTAACCTTGTATTCAAGCTTGAGTACTAAAATAGAAAGCTTCTCCTTGATTGATCATCAAGAAACCAATTTGTAAGAGTTTTCCCTCTTGTTAGCTGAAATGTGTGTGTGAGTGGGAGGGAGTTGTCTATTTATAAACCAAGCTCTAATTGTTTGTCATCTAAATTCACCCTAATTACCATGCTTAGGTGTCAACTTCTCAAGGCTTTTTCTACTAATTCCTATCCTTAATTTAAATCCAAATGAAAATAAATTTCCAAAGTTAAAACCTCTTCATACTTGGCTTGTCAAGTGCCATAAAATCCTCTCCATTCATGGCTTGACAAGTGGCATCTTCTTAGCCAAGTAAAAGACAAGAAGACACTTTATGCTTTATCAATAGACTTTGTACTGAAAATAATTTCTATTTTACAATTACAGTATCCTGGCCACTGTAATTATTTTCTATTAGATCCATAATACATTCTTATCATTTTTCTCTTCCTAAAATGCCCTGATAGAACCCAGTCTTTATATGGTTTTCTCAAGTGTTTTCTAATGTTTTGCAACACTTTTACCCTCACTATACATGCATTTATTTCCATTTGATTACATTGATTCATGCATTGCATTTTTCTATTTAAGGGGTAAAATGGGTCATTTTTCTCTCCTCAATTCCAATTGCCTTAATCTATAATCAGTTGGTCTTTACAAAGCTCTTTGTTGTGATTTTCAGGCAATTAGAGAAGGATCCAAGAACCAAGATGGAGTATGGATGGAGCCAAAATATTACAAGGACCAAAACACAAGAGTTTAGAGTGTTCTGCCTCCCCAGGTCGTGACATGGACTTCTGAGGTCGTGACCTGGATGCCCTTTCAATGAAACTACACATTTTGGATCTGAGTCAAGATAAAAGCTCTCTGTCTTCCCAAGTCGTGACATAGAACTTATGAAGTCATAACCTAAAGCCCCTAAGTCACGACCTAACACTCCTGAGGTCATGACCTGAGTACGTTAAGTGAAGCTGTGCGTTTTGGAATAGGTTCCTGAGCTTACCTTGGGGGGCCGCCACCACAAAAGGACACTCTTCCATTTTGTAGATTTGTAATAGGTTGAGGCACCATCATCTCCTCTCAAGTCTCCATTGATCCTACACAAAACTTTTATTTTTCTTCATCTCTTCATCACTTTATGCATTTTCGAACTAATCAAACCACTCTAACACCCTTCTTCTCTATTTTTTCCAACTTCAGACTTCAATTGCTTCACCACCTCATGTCCTGAAGACTTTGGTTGAAGGGCCAACACTCTCTCACTCAATTGCTACTCATACACATTCCAAGATTACACCTCATACCTTATGATTTTTGAATGATCTAATCTCTAATAATGATGTAGGTATAGAGGCAAACCAACCTAAGGTTATTGCTGCTGTAAACTAACTTGAGCTTGGTTCAACATCTAATAAGATTGAAGCAAGCATAGTGGATCCAAGTGAAGCTAGTGAGTGCATTTCACAAGGGTCTAAAAAGGGAAGTTTCTCTAACTTTACTAATGTTTCTTCTCTAATTCCCTCTGTTGTTCAACCCCCAACTTTAGAACTGAAAGATTTACCTCCCAACCTCAAATATGCTTATCTTGAGCCTGAGAATAAACTACCTGTCATTATCTTTAGTTCTTTAACTAAATATAAAGAGACTAGTTTAATGGGAGTCCTTAAAAGAAATAGGGAGGCTTTAGGTTGGCAATTAGTTAATATTAAGGGAATAGACTCTACTGTGTGTACCCATAGGATTTTACTAATTGGAGATTCCAAGCCAATTAAACAAGGCCAAATGAGGCTAAATCCTCTAATTTCTGATGTTATTAGGAAAGAAGTGGATAAACTTCTAACAGCTAGAATCATATATGCTATTTCTGATAGCGAATGGGTATCACCAGTACAAGTTGTGCGGAAGAAGAATGGGATCACAGTAGTTAAAAATGAGAACAATGAACTCATCCCAACTAAGGTGTAAAACTCATGGAGAGTTTGTATTGATATAGGAAGCTGAATGATTCCACTAGGAAAGACCATTTTCCCTTACCCTTTATTGATCAAATGCTTGAATGGTTAGCAGGGAAGAGTCACTACTGTTTTTTAGATGGATACTCTGGATATTTCCAAATTCCTATAGACCCTAAAGACCAAGACAAGACCACCTTCACTTGTCCCTTTGGAACCTATGTTTACAAAAGAATGCCTTTTGGTCTTTGCAATGCCCCTGGCACATTCTAACGCTGTATGCTATCCATTTTTTTGCTGAATTTATTGAAAAAAGCATGGACGTGTTCATGGATGATTTTACTGTATATGGGAATTCTTTTGAAGATTGCTTGAAAAGTCTTAACCAAATCTTAGCGCGATGCATTGAGAAGAAGCTGGTTTTGAATTATGAAAAATGTCATTTCATGGTTAACCAAGGAATCATGTTAGGACATTTAATCTCTGAAAAAGGAATTGAGGTAGATAAAGCCAGGGTAGAGGTGATATCTTCTTTGCCCTACCCTACCAACTTGAAAGAATTGAGGTCTTTTTTAGGACATGTGGGGTTCTATAGAAGGTTCATTAAGGATTTCAGTAAAATCGCTTCACCTCTTTCCAAACTACTGCAAAAAGATGTTGATTTTCAATTTGACCATGCATGTGAGCTTACTTTTGATGAATTAAGGAATAGGTTAGTTACTCCTCCTATTTTGACCTCTCCCAACTGGGATTTGCCTTTCAAAATTTCTTGTGATGCTTTGAACTTGAGTGTGGGGGAAATATTGGGCAAAGGGAGAATTCTGTTTCAAAAGTGATTGCTTATGCCTTTAAAACTCTAAATACAGCTCAAAAAAACTATACCACTACTGAGAAGGAATTGTTTGTAATTGGTTTTGTACTTCATAAGTTTAGGCCATACCTAATAAATTCCAAAGTGGTTGTGTTTACAGATCACGTAGCAGTGAAGTATCTCTTCCACAAACCTCAATCGAAGCCGAGGCTCTTGAGGTGGATGTTATTGCTTTAAGAATTTGACGTGGAAGTGAAAGACAGAGCTGGAAATGTGAACCATGTGGCAGACCACCTGAGCAAGCTACCTTAAAAACTAAGGGAGCACTTGATTCTGATATTATCTGTGATTCATTACCTGACCAATCTTTATGTGCATTGTTTGTTTCTCAACTATGTTTTGCTCACTTAGTTAACTATATTACTACTAATCTAATCCCTTCTCACTTGACCACCCTTCGGGTTCAAAAGCTTAGGAACGAAGCTTCCTATTATATTTGGGATCCACCGCACTTATGGAGGTTATGTTCTGACCAAGTGATTAGACAGTGCATTTCGGAAGTATAAGCTCGAGCCATTCTGGAGGCTTGCCATTATACTTTATGTGGGGGGCACTTTAGTGCTAGAAAAATAGCTAGGAAGGTTTTAGATGCAGGATTTTACTAGCCTACCTTATTTAGAGATGCATTCATTTTTTGTCAGGCATGTGATAAATGCCAACGGCTTAGGGGGTTAGTAGAAGGAACGAAATGCCACAGCAACCTATCTTGTTCTATGAGATTTTCTATGCTTGGGGGATAGACTTTATAGGCCCCTCTCCACCCTCTCATGGTTACACCTACATCCTCCTAGCTGTAGATTACCTCTCTAGGTGGGTAGAAGCTATCCCCACACATAAAGATGATGCACCTACAGTTTCCAAATTTTTTAAGTCCACCATCTTCAGTAATTTGGAGTACCTAAAGTGCTAATCAGTGATCAGGGAACCCACTTTTGCAACAAGTTACTTAATAACTTGTTGGCAAAATATAGGGTTTCCCACCGAGTGTTCACCCCTTATCATCCTTAAACTAATGGCCTGATTGAAGTATCGAATAGAGAGATTAAACGTATTTTGTAACGGATTGTCAAGCCCTCTAACAGAGACTAGAGCTTGAGACTAGATGATGCACTATGAAACATCCTACCTTTAACCCCTCAAAGTGTGCATTAGTAAGCGTTATGGTTCAAGCAGGCCAAAATATAAGCTTGTGGATTAAAAAAAATTTCAACATAACTACTCAGATGACTTTTCACTGTTTAAATTCATATTTCTGGTCCAATTTTGAAAAATCATAACTAATTCTATAAAAATATATCTCCTTGTGTACACATCCGATTGAGGCAATCTACCTCTCATTTTAGAGCTTGGGATGTGTACTATAACTCTGCCAAATTTTGTGGCTTAACTCATTTATTTGGTAGGTCAAACTGGAGCTACAAACTCACTGCTCTATGACCTACGTTTTATCCCTTAACCTCTTTTTACTTTAATTCTTTCTATTTCTTTGGCATACATAAATTGGGTTTATACTTTCCCAATCATCCTCATATATTTCTATTCATCCCATAAACATTGTAATTAAATACATGATATTATTGGCATCCATAACATAAATTACATAATAGGAGAATTACACATTGAATAATAACATCATTCATTAACGTCAATAATTCTCCACTTTCTTCTCCTTGCCTCTCGTACCATTATTGCCCACTATTGATTGACCTAAATGGTTGGTTAGGGAGGGGTGAGATTCAGGAAAATCTCAGTAGCAAAAACTACCCATAAGCATGCAAGACATAATGCACATGCATGACATGTTATAACATTAACGTATGAATGCCATGGAAAGTAAGCTAAAGCATTTCATACTTTCATAACATATTGCCAAGGCAAAGCATAACATAAACTTGCAAACATAACTTTGTAAACATTTCATCATAGCTTAGTCACATCATGGCAACACAACCACATCATGCAAGCATACATATCAAGCACACAATATAGGTAAGTTCACTACCTTGTAAAATAGCTTTCCTCTTGCTTTTCCTTTGATTCCCTTGTCTTTCCAACCCTATGGATGTTCAGTCAACAATTATTAGAGTCAAGTCATCAACTTATTTTTACTTGATTCTTTCTTGAACATACTTGAACTCTAACTTTTGAGTTTCAATTCCAACCTTCCTAAAATTATTTCCACATACTATCCTCACATAATTTTGTATGTAGAATCTATTTCCAAGCTCAAAAAAATAAAAATCTAATCCTAGCCATTCAGAATAGTTAAGGCCGAACAGAATCACGAACTAAGGGAAAGTTGGATTTCTTGCAAAATCAATACAGAACCACTTGATTCTTGTTGTTTCCAAGCCTTTAAACATGTTTCTAACGTCTATTTCAACTTTCCCTAACATCATCAATTTCGTGCAGCATGCCCCCTTAGAATTTCAATCATTAAAAAATCCAATCAAACTAACCACCAGGCTCAAAAATAACAAGGGAGGCAGAAACTACATCAAAAACGGCACACATACCTTATTTTAGAGCTTAATCGAGCTTGGGATCACTTGGCTTTTCTTTCTCCCTCTTCTTTCTCTCTCTAGAAACCATTTTGCAAGAGCTTCCCCATAGGTTCCTTGTG
>NW_021634529.1:0-134747 GCF_004799145.2 Neltuma alba | reverse complement strand
TGTGTCACTTCTCATAACCTCCAAAATTTTTCTCACCAAGTGTCCCTTATTCTTGATTTTTCTTATGTATTTGGGCTTGAACTTGAACTCTTTTAATAAGACGGACTATGGGCTGCACAAATTTGGTGGGTTTCTTTGGCCCAAATGAAGTCCAAAACTAATTAAAAATGAAAGGGAAATGTGGCTCAATCACAAATTATTAATTTCTAACCAAAATTCATTATTTTGGTTACTATTTCCAATATTTCTGTGCCTCCAAAAATTTATTTCCCTGCATCAAAAATTCCCTTTTAATATAAGAATGTTGCTTGGAAATGTTTGGAATTTATCTCAACCTCTAAATATTTATTTTGAATTTTCTCCAAAATCAGACTTTATCGATAAGATTTCAATAATAAATATTTTAAATTATTTCCTATACTTTCAAGGCCTAAAAATAATCTTATAAACTCAAATAAATCCTTAAATAATTTTTCATATTTTTTAAAAATGATTGAGACCTCTATGTATTTAAATAATTATTTCTACTCAATTTTTACTATTTTTTCTGAAAACTTATGTTTTCAGGAAATTCTGTAATAAGTTATTTTCATACTATTTCTACCTTCAAGGTCTCAAATAAGGTTCCAAAACCTCTAATTCACCTTTTTACCATTTTTCAGGAATTTTTTTGAAATTGTTTTCAAATTTTTCTATTTTGCCCTTCCTGGACTAATAATTTCAGAAATATTAGTCCAAACAAAGTCAGACCTCAATTCAAGAGATGTTCTGATTGAGTCTACTTAACTACTTGACCTTCTGTCTACTTTATTATTCACATTCTCAGGGTCAAAATTGAAGGGATGTGACAATATCCTTCTATTATAATTGTTAATTCAAACATCAAGCTGTAGCTCAAATGGTTGAGTTATGGTGAATTATGGAGTTTGATTCCTTACATCTCCATATTTTTCTTTTTTTTTATTCTTATCTATATTATTTGAGAGTTTAATTGCCTCTCTGAAGTTACAATTATTTAAGGAAAAAAAAAACATACATATTGTTCTTATAAAGTCATAGGCAATTAAAATTAATGTCTCTCAAGTAACATATTTATTAATCTTTGATAATAAAGATATTTACAATGCCAATTCAAACATTAAATTGGGATGTAGCTCAAATGATTGGGTTATGATGAAAAAGGGGTTCGATTCCCTGCATCTCCACATTTTCCTTTTTTTTTTTTTTTTCATTCTTAATGATGTTCCCTGAGAGTTTGATTATCTCTCTCAAATTACAATTATTTAAGGAAAAAAATCTATATTTTTTCTCATAAAGTCATGGGCAATTAAGATCAACATCTCTCAAGTAACATATCTATTAATTTTTGATACAAACATATTCTTAATGTCAATTAAAATATGGAATGGGGATGTAGCACAAATGGTTGAGTTATGATGAATTACGGGGTTTGATTCCTTGCATCTTATATATATATATATTATATTATATATTTTCTATTCTTATCTATATCATTCGAGAGTTTGATGATCTCTCTCAAATTAATATTATTTAAGAACAAAATCATATATATTATTTTCATAGAATCAAAGGCAATTAAGATCAACGTCTCTCAAGTAACATAGTTATTAATTTTTGATACAAACATATTTATTATATACTTGCCAATTTATGTGTCAAAATGAGACGTAGCTCAAATGATAAAGTCATATCTTTCTTCTTTTTTCCTTTTTTAAAACCACCAGCAGAAATTTCTTAATGCCTCTTAAGTTCTTGACTTTAAATCTTTTAGGGATTCTCTAGTCTCTACTGTCTAGAATGTAGCTCAAATGTTTTAGCTATGATGAATTACAGGGTTCTACTCCTTGCGCCTCTACGTTTTTTCTTTCTTTATTTTTTTTTTTTCATTCTTTTCCACATTATTTGAGAGTTTCATTATCTCTCTTAGATTATAGTTGTTTAAGAAAAAATACATATTTTTTCATAAAGTCATGGGCAATTAAAACATCAAAAGGGGATGCAGCTCAAATGGTTGAGTTATAATGAATTACGGGGTTTGATTCCTTGCATATCCACATTTTTCTTTTTCTGAGAGTTTGATTATCTTCCTCAAATTATAATGATTTATGAAAAAAATCATACATATTATTTTCATAAAGTCCTAGACTCCGAGGCAATTAAGATTAATGTCTCTCAAGTAACATATTTATTAATTTTTGATACAAACATATGTATTATATACTTGACAATTTGTATATCAAATCGAGACGTAACTCAAATGATAGAGCCATATCTTCCCTCTTTTTCCTTTTTGAAACCACCAGCTGAAATTTCTTAGCACCTTTTAGATTTTTAACTTCAAATCTTTTAGGGAATCTCTAGTTTCTACAGTCTATATTTTATTGTCTACATAGTGTTAGTATATCCTTCTATTATAATTGTCGGTTCAAACATCAAATGGGGATGGAGCTCATATGTTTTATTTATGATGAATTACAGCGTTCAATTCCCCACATCTCCATATTTTTGTTTTTTTAATTTTTATCTATGTTATTTGAGAGTTTGATTATGTCTCCCAAATTACAATTATTTAAGTTAAAAACCACTTTTTTTTATAAAGTCATGGGCAGTTAAGATCAACGTCTCTCAAGTAACATATTTATTAATTTTTTATGCAAACCTATTTATAATGTCAATTTGAACATCAAATGGGCTCAAGTGGTTGAGCTATGATGAATGACGGGGCTCGACTCGCGCATCTCAACATTTTTTTTTGATGGGAAAAAGGGTTTAGCCCAAAGGCTAACCAGCAACACTGGATCACGTAGACGTAATTGTTCCGGACCTCAGTAAATACTGATAGATCAACAGTCATCGAGCTCACAAACTTGGCCCATGTGTCAGCATCATGATTCTCATCTCTTCCGCAGACAATAAGGTCGACTACCCACTCCCTTTTCAGCATTTGTTGTGCCTCCATGACTATACCAACGTCAGGGTGCTGTTCCTCCACCCCTATAGCGACAGCATTAACAGCTTCAGTGCAATCACTTTCCACAATGACTTCTCGGAAACCCTGTTCCCATGCAACCTCCAAAGCCCATAAGATTGCCCAGATCTCAGTGGTAAGACTCAAACCATGAGTGGGGCGGAATAGGAATCCGCACAGGACCCTGCCACTATGATCTCTCACCAGACCTCCACAACCTCGAGTCCTCTTCCTAACATGGAACGAACCATCCACGTTAAACTTGATGGTTCCTATTTACGGTGGTTCCCATTGTGCACGTTGGGCAGGCCGTGAAGCATCCAGCTTTACTTGACCCCAAAGAAGATAAGCCCTTGAACGAGCGAGTATGTCTTGGGGGTCTGAATTCACTCCATTAAAATCTTGTCATTTTGTTCGAGCCACAGTTCCGACATATGATGGCAAACCATTGTTTCCAAGCAAGGTTTTCCACCGAGGCTGTGACACATATTCTTCTGCGTACCCAGTCAACCACCTCATCAATGTGAACGAACCGGCTCCTCCATCTCCTCGGTACACATATTCTCCAAACCGCAGAGGCAATATTACAATCATGTAGAACATGCAACGTCGTTTCTATCTGAGTGCCACAAATCTCGTAGCACCCTGTGTTATGTAGACCTTTCTTAAAGCGTGAAAGGCTTGTTAGTAACTTGTTTCGGGCTACCAACCAGAGGAACGTGAGACATCTCTGAGGAATCTTAATCTTCCATAAGTGCCTCCAAAACGACCATGATGCGTGGTCCTCATTTGAACACAAGCTATAAGCCGATCTTAGAGAAAAATTACCATCCGTGGAGGCAATCCAGACAAGAATATCGCATCCCTCGCGATTCGGTCTTCTTGATTCACTAAAGAGGCGTAAGGCTGAGTGAGGAAGATAGGATTGGAATTTCTCCCACTCCCAACCACCTGAATCTAAGACAACGTCGGTCATTCTCCAATTCTTTGCCTCCTTTGGGATTTCACAAACCGCAAGGTCCGCAAGCCTGACATCGTGTGAGAGCCAAGAGTCAGACTAAAAACTCACACGGTTCCTGTGCCCAGTTTAAGTCTCACATTTTGACTCACTTTATCCCAGTTGCTACAAATCCCCGCCCAAGTTCGGGAGCTGTTCCTTCTCTTCTCCACTCTAGGAATAAAATCACCACCGCACTTATACTTCTCCCTCAGAAACCTGACCCAAAGCGCTTCCCGTCTTTTGACCAGTCCCCAACCAAGTTTAATCATATAGGCCGAGTTTTGCCTCCTTGCCGACCGGAGCCCCAAGCCCCGTTCAGTTTTCTTCCTACACACATCTTCCCAAGATACCAAATGAGGTTTCTGCGTGTGGTTTATATTATCCCACAGGAAGTTACGACAATGTTTGTTAATCTCGTTGCAAGTGTAAGCTGGTAGTGGTGTAGTCTGCATGGCATAGTTTGGGATTACTGAAACCACTGAAGAGACTAAGGTCTGCCTGGTTGCAAAGGATAATGAGTTCACTTTCCAGCCCGAGAGTCTGGCATCCATCTTATCTAAGATAAAGTCAAACGTGTTCTTTGAGATCCTATCGTGAAAAATAGGCATTCCAAGGTACCGACCCAGATTGGATGTAGTCTGAAACCCCAGGAAATCACTGATCTCTCACCTTCTAGTATGGTGAACACTGTCTGAGGAGAAAATTCTGGTTTTAGCTGCGTTGACCTTTTGCCCCGAAATCAAACAAAAGTCATCTAGCGTTGCTTTAATAAGTCCAGCCTGTTCTAAGTCTGCCTCAACAAAAAGGAGGATATCATCTGCAAAAAATAAATGGGAAATAGCTGTTCCTCTTTTGCATAATTTAAAAGGCCGCCACTCTCCATTCTCCACTTCTCTCTGGATGAGATGGCCCAATCTTTCCATTGCAATGACAAACAGATAGGGTGAGAGAGGGTCTCTTTGACGTATACCTCTTGATGGATAAAATTTCTTCTTTCTCGCCCGTTCACCATTCCAAAGTAGGCTCATAGAGGGACTGGAAACACATGCTTCAATAAGTTTAACAATAAGGTCTAGAAGATAGAGTTCCCGAAGGCAAGCGAGCACAAAACTCCATTTAATACGGTCATAGGCCTTCTCCAAGTCAATTTTTATAGCCATAAACCCCCTTCTCGGTCTCTTGCTTCTCATACAATGGATAATTTCCTGTGCAAGGATAATATTGTCCGAACTCTGACATCCTCGAACAAAACTGCATTGATTAGGAGCAATAATCTTGGGCAAAATATCTTTAAGCCGAGTTGTAACTATCTTGGTCACAATTTTATAAATGACATTGCATGAGCTAATGGGGCGAAAATCTTTAATTGTTTGGGGGGAATCAATTTTCGAGATCAACACAATTTGAGTATCGTTAATGAGCTTGACCTTCGAAGGAGAGTTGAAAATTTCTCTAACTTTCTGTATTACTACTGTACCCCTCACCACCTCCCATTGACTTTGAAAAAATAGAGGATTAAAGCCATCAGGACCTAGCGCCTTTAGGGGGCTCATATCGAAAAGAGCTGCCCTGATCTCCTCATATGACACTTGTCTTCCCAATAGGTGTAATTCTCCATCTTCAATCTAAGGAAAGTCAATGTTGAAATTAATCTCAGGGTTGCTTGCATCTTCTTCCGTATATAGTGTTTCGAAAAACTTAGTACCCCACTCCTTGATCTCTTGTGGTTCATATGACCACTCTCCTGATTCCAGTTTGAGAGCTTCAATCTTGTTATGTCGTTGCCTACTACTTGCCAAACTATGAAAGTATTTGGTATTATGATCCCCCTGATGGTACCAGTTACAACGTGACTTTTGTAACCACATAACCTCCTCTTGAGACAAAACCTCTTCGATCTGTGCCCATAATTCTTTCTTGGCTTGGTCAAGCTGTTCAGAGCTCCCACTCATGTCAATCTTGGTGTTCAACTTTTCCAGCCTATGATATAAGTGTTCCTTTCTTCTATTAATATTGCCGAAGACTTGTCTATTCCATTGGAGAAGGTGAGTCTTGAAATCTTCGATATTAACGTTCCAATCCCCTTGTGTCTGCCAATTGTCTTTAACAAAGGACTTGAATTGATCGTGCATGACCCATGGTGCAAAGAAGCGAAAAGGCTGATTTCCCTTCCTCGGCTTGTTCATACCATCTAACGATATTAAGAGTGGACAATGGTCAGATTTGAACATCGGCAAGTGCATGATGGAGGCGTTGGGAAATGCTTGCTGCCATCTGCTATTAACCAAGACGCGATCAATGCAGCTGCTGCTAGAACCTCTACACCATGTATATTTAGGCCCACTAAAGCCTATATCAATCATCTCGCTTTCATTAACCCAACGCCGAAAAGCGGCTTCCGGATTGATGCGCTGTCCTGCCAATAATTTACGATCATCATGCGTAAGAGTAGCATTGAAATCCCCGCTACGGCCCATCTTCCTGAGATGCATTTGTTTAAATCTCCTAAGCCTTGCCAAAGACTTCTGCGCTTCGTAAAAGATGGGTCACCATATACAATGGTAAGTGCCCACTCATCAGTACTACCTCTGTTAACCGTGCCATGTATAAAGTAATCCATCTTAAAATCTATACTGAGCTTCAGTGAGTCTTTCTAGAATAGCCAAATGCCCCCGCTATATCCCCGTGCTTCTACAAGTTCCATGTGTCGCCATCCTAGTCTACGACCTATGGACAGTGCTTTATCAGACTTTTGTCTTGGTTTTAGGAGTGCTATAAGATCCAGTTGATAACAAGACCGAATATCACACAAAAAACGACTAAACGCATTACTTCCCACTCCTCGCGAGTTCCAGATCATTAGTTTACTATCCATATCAATCGTAGGTAATGAGATGATCGCACACGACCAGATATTATTCTGCTTCTTCAGCCATGGGTTCTACCACACCCTCATTCTGCCCAACATTTATGTGGTCCTCTGACAAAGGGTTTGATCTGATAATGAACCTAGCTCCAGTGCTTGCACCTGGGTCTAATAGATCAACTATTTCTGACGTTGTAGTATCCAGCTTTGGCCCGGGATCATTCATGCTTGGACACGTTGACTGCTTCCTGGGTTCATGCAAACGAGAAGGACCCACTCCCACGTTCACTTGATGTCCCGAAGAGTGATTGGTGAGGTTCGCATGACTTACCATTAAGTCCATATTGTTTTTCAGTCATAGGTCTTCCTCCATCGGGCTAACTTTTTCTTTCCTTAATATCACTTCTTTCCCCTTTGAATCAGCTCTGACTATTGGCCCACTCCTGTTGCCATTCAATTGTGCACGTGCCTGCCCCCTTCTACCACGTGATGAATGATCATATGGGATTCTGTTATTTATCATAATCTCATGCGACGTGATTTCCGCATGGCCTACGTTACCCGTAATCTGTTGCTCCTCATCCTCTTCCATACTCAACGCCGTGAATCTGGATCCCTTATTACTTGTGATCTTCTTTTCCTTCGAATCTTGCCACTCATTCCCACTAGTTCCGTGAATGCGATCTGATCGCCGATAATTACGGCGTGACTTCTGGACCATCCAACCACCATACCGGCCATCCCCCTTCTCCGTAGCCGTCGACCCTTCCTCCATGAGATTCACGCCATACTGGTCTGCTCTTTCTGTGCCCTCCATTGTCGTTGAGCTGCAAGGACAGTGGTCTTTATCATGACCATACTTACCGCACCCAAAACAAATCAGATGTAGACCCTCATACATTATCTTCTTCTCTTTTCCGTTTATTAAGATCGCCGGCAGTAGGGGTTTCTGCAGATCAAGCTCGATACACAGCCTCGTGAATCAACCTTTGGAGTGAGAAAGGGTGTTCTTATCTACCCTTAAAATTGTTCCAATTTGACTTCCCACCACATATAAGATTCCCATGTCATAGTAATCCATTGGAAACTTCGGTATACATATCCAGGCCGCAACCTTTGACACCTCCTCTTCGTCTGGATCAAAGTCAGGTTTCCACGGTTGTACATTCAGATAATGTCCCAGAACAAGCCAAGGTCCGCCTGTAAGCGCATATTCGTAGTCATTGGTGTCGGTGAAGTTAACTATGAAGTACCCTGACCCAATCTCTAAGGTTTCAACATCCCTATTGTAGCCCCATAACTTTTGTAGTTTCTGCCCTAGATATTCTTCACGGACCATCCGCCCTAAGAGTCGTACAATCAAGGACAACCTCCATTTTCTGGCTAGTTTCTCCTTGAATTCTAGCATGATTATGACGTTAGGGCCCTTCGTCGTTTGTTCCACCCTGACTTTATTACGCCAACCCTCATCAAACCACCATGCTTCCTCGTCCTCTTCGTCACAGCTTGGCCCGTTGTCTTTAGACGAACAGGCTTGGCGATATGATTTCTTCTGCGGTTCCTCCTCCCCCAGATCCCCTGGTGTATTTACTCCGTCTGAGTATACCTCTTCAACCATCCAGTCCTCCTCATGACGTACCACTGCTCGCTCATTCCCTATCACCAAATCTCCCATTCTGACCTTTTTACGACTCCTCTCCAAGGCATCAGATTCCTCGCTCGACGGCGGAACTGCACCGCCGCCACTCGTGTCTTCCTCCGCTTGTGTCTCCCGTATCTCTCCCATTCTCAAAACACTATGCAAAATTTTTATCTCAACATTTTTTTTCCTTCCATTCTTATCTATATTATTTGAGAGTTCGATTATCTCCTTCAAATTACAAGTTATTTAAGGAAAAAACCATACTTTTTTTTTTCATAAAGTCATGGGGAATTAAGTCAATGCCTCTGAAGTTATATATTTATTAATTTTTGATAGAAACATATTTATTATATAATTGCCAATTTGTATATCGAAATGAAACGTAGCTCAAATGATAGAGTCATATCTTCCTTCCTTTTCCTTTTCGAAACCACCAGTTGAAATCTCCTAGCACAGTTTAGATTTTTAACCTCAAATTTTCAATGAATCTCCAATCTCTATAGGCTAGATTTTATTGTCTACATAGTATTAGTATATCCTTCTATTATAAATGTCAATTTAAACATCAAATAGGGATGCAGCTCACATGTTTTAGTTATGATGATACAGTGTTCAATTCCCTGCATCTCCGTTTTTTTGTGTCATTCTTATCTATATTATTTGAGAGTTTGATTATCTCTCTCAAATTACAATTATTTAAGGAAAAAAAAACACATATTGTTCATATAAAGTCATGGGCCATTAAGATCAATATCTCTCAGGTAACATATTTATTAATTTTTTATGCTAATATATTTATAATGTCAATTTGAACATCAAACGGGTATGTTGCTCAAGTGGTTGAGTTATGATGAATTACGTGGTACGATTCCCTCCATCTCAACATTTTTCTTTTTTTGTTTCCATTCTTATCTATATAATTTGAGAGTTTGATTATCTCATTCAAATTACAACTATTCAAGGAAAAAAAGCATACATATATTTTTTCACAAAGTCATGGGCATTTAAGATCAATGCCTCTCAAGTTACATATTTATTAATTTTTGATACAAACATATTTATTATACACTTGACAATTTATATATCAAAACGAGACGTAGCGGAACCACCAGCTGAAATTTCTTAGCGTCTTGTAGATTTTTAACTTTAAATCTTTCAGGGAATTTCCGGTCCGTACAAGCTGGATCTTATTGTCTACGAAATATTAGTATAACCTTCTATTACAATTGTTAGTTCAGACATCAAATGGGGATGTAACTCATATGTTTTAGTTATGATGAATTACAGTGTTCAATTCCTTACATCTCCACATTTTTCCTTTTTTTTTTTCATTCTTAACTATATTATTTGAGAGCTTGATTATTCTCCCAAATTACAATTATTTAATGAAAAAAACACATTTTTTTAATAAAGTCATGGGCAATTAAGATCAGCATCTCTCAATTAACATATTAATTAATTTTTGATGTAAACATATTTATGATGTCAATTCGAGCATCAAATGGGTATGTTCCTCAAGTGATTGAGTTATGATGAATTACGTGGTTAGATTCCCTGCGTCTCAACATATTTCTTTTCTTCCATTCTTACCTATATAAATTGAGAGTTTGAATATCTCATTCAAATTACAACTATTTAAGGAAAAAAATGTACACATATTTTTTCATAAAGTCATGGGCAATTAAGATCAGCGCCTCTCAAGTTACATATTTATTAATTTTTTTTACAAACATATGTATTATATCCTTGACCATTTGTATATCAAAATGAGATGTAGCTCAATTCATAGAGTCATATCTTCCTTCTTTTGCATTTTCGAAACCACTAGTTGAAATTTCTTAGCTCCTTTTAGATTTTTAACTTTAAATCTTTTAGGGAATCTCCAGTCCCTACAGTCTAGGTTTTATTGTCTACAAAATATTAGTATAACCTTCTATTATAATTATCAGTTCAAAAATTAAATGGCGATGTAGCTCAAAAAACCATACATATATTTTTTTATAAATTCATGAGCAATTAAGATCAACGCCTCTCAATTTACATATTTATTAATTTTTGATACAAACATATTTATTATATACTTGACAATTTGTATATCAAAATGAGACGTGGCTCAATTGATAGAGTCATATATTCTTTTATTTGCATTTTCGAAACCACCAGCTGAAATTTCTTAGCGCTTTTTAGATTTTTAACTTTAAATCTTTTAGGGAATCTCCAGTCCCTACAGTCTAGATTTCATTGTCTACAAAATATTATTATAAGCATCTATTATAATTGTCCGTTCAAACATCAAAGGGCGATGTAGCTCATATGTTTTAGTTACAATGAATTACAGTGTTCAATACCCTACATCTCCACACTTTTGTTTTTTTCATTCTTATCTATATTATTTGAGAATTTGATTATCTCTCCTAAATTACAATTATTTAATGAAAAAAACACATTTTTTTAATAACGTCTTGGGCAATTA
Source organism: Neltuma alba (assembly GCF_004799145.2). Taxonomy (NCBI): domain Eukaryota; kingdom Viridiplantae; phylum Streptophyta; class Magnoliopsida; order Fabales; family Fabaceae; genus Neltuma; species Neltuma alba. Next base: position 123,777 of record NW_021634529.1, on the reverse strand, counting down.
AGATCAACATCTCTCAAGTAACATATTAATTAATTTTTGATGTAAACATATTTATGATGTTAATTCGAACATCAAATGGGTATGTTGCTCAAGTGGTTGAGCTACGATGAATTAGGTGGTTAGATTCCCTGCATCTCAACATTTTTCTCTTGCTCCATTCTTATCTATATTATTTGAGAGTTCGATTATCTCCTTCAAATTACAACTATTTAAGGAAAAAACCATACATATATTTTTTCTTAAAGTCATGGGCAGTTAAGATCATCGCCTCTAAAGTTACATATTGATTAATTTTTTTTTTACGAACATATTTATTATATTCTTGACACTTTGTACATCAAAATGAGATGTAGCTCAATTGATTGAGTCATATCTTCCTTCTTTTGCCTTTTCGAAACAACCAGCTGAAATTTCTTAGCACTTTTTAGATTTTTAACTTTAAATCTTTTAGGGAATCTCCAGTCTGTGCAATCTAGATTTTATTGTTGACAAAATATTAGTATAACCTTCTATCATAATTGTCATTTCAAACATCAAATGGGGATGTAGCTCATGTTTTAGTTATGATGAATTACAGTGTTCAATTCCCTACATCTCCACATTTTTCTGTTTTTTCTCTCATACTTATCTATATTTTTTGAGAGTTTGTTTATCTCTCCCAAATTACAATTATTTAAGAAAAAAATACATAGTGTTTTCAAAAAGTCATGAGCATTTAAGATCAACGTTTCTCAACTGACATATTTATTAATTTTTGATGCAACCTTTTTTATAATGTTAATTCAAACATCAAATGAGTATGTAGCTCAAGTGGTTGTGTTATGATGAATTACAGGGTTCGATTCCCTGCATCTCCACATTTTTTTCCCATTCTTATCTATATTATTTGAGAGTTCAACTGTCACCTTTAAGTTACAATTATTTAAGGAAAAAAACCATACATATTTTATCATAAAGTCATGAGTTATTAAGATTAACGCCTCTCAAGTTACATATGTATTAATTTTTGATGCAAATATATTTATTATATGCTTGTCAATTTATATACCAAAATGGAATATAGCTCAAATGCTTGAGTCATCTCTTCCCTCTTTTTCTTTTTCTAAACTGTCGACCCAAATTTCATTGCGCCTTTTAGATTTTTAACTTTAAATCTTATAGGGATTTTCGACTCTCTTTAGTCTACATTTTATTGTCTGCAAAGTATTAGTATATCCTTCTACTGTATTGTCAATTCAAACATCATGGGGATGTAGCTCGAGTTGTTGAGTTTTGATGAATTACAGGGTTCGATTCCCCACATCTCCGTATTTTTCCCCCTATTCTTATCTATATTATTTAAGAGTTTGATTATCTCTCCCAAGTTACAATTTATTAAGGGAAAAAGCATGCATATTCTTTTCATAAAGTCTTGGGCAATTAGGATCAACGTATCTCAAGTATTATATTTATTAATTTTTTATACAAGCATATTTATAATGTCAATTCATACATGGGATGCAGCTCAAATGGTTGAGTTATGATGAATTACATTGTTATTCCCTCTATATCCACATTTTTCTGTTTCTTTTCTCCATTCTTATCTATGTTATTTGATTGCTTGATTATCTCTCTCAAATTACAATTATTTAAGAAAAAAGCCATACATAATTTTCTGATAAAGTCATAGGCAATTAAGATCAATGTCTTTCAAGGAACATATTCATTAATTTTTTATGCAAACATATTTATTATATACTTGTCAATTTATATATCAAAATGAGATGTACCTCAAATGATAAAGTCATGTCTTTACTCTTTTCATCAAGTCATGGGCAATGAAGATTAAAGTCTCTCAAGTAAAATATTTATTAATTTTTGATGCAAACATAATTATAATGCCAATTCGAACGTCAAAGGGGATGTAGCTCAAATGGTTGAGTTATGATGAATTATAGGGTTCAATTCCCTCCATCTCCACATTTTTCCTTCCCCCCCCCCCATTTTTATCTATATTATTTGAGAGCTTGGTTATCTCTCTCAAATTACAATTATTTAAGAAATGAACCATACGTATTTTTTTAATAAAGTCATGGGCAATTAAGATCAACATGTCTCAAGTTACATATGTATTAATGTTTGATGCAAACATATTTATTATATAGTTGCCAATGCATATATCAAAATGAGACGCAGCTCAAATGATAGAATCACATATCTTCCCTCTTTTTCCCTTTCGGAACCACCAACCGAAATTTCTTAGCACCTTTTGGATTTTTAACTTTAAATCTTTTGGGGAATCTGTAGTCTCTATGGTTTAGTCATCTAGATTTTATTGTCTACACAATATTAGTATATCCTTCTATTATAATTGTCAATTCAAACATCAAATGGGGACACAGCTCAAGTGGTTGAGTTATGATGAATAATGGAGTTTGATTCCTTGCATCACCACATTTTTCTTTTTCATTTTTTCATTCTTATCTATATTATTTGAGAGTTTGATTATCTCTCTCAAGTTACAATTATTTAAGGGAAAACAACATACTTATTTTTTTTTCACAAACTTCTCTCAAGTAACATATTTTTTAATTTTTAATACAAACATATTTATAACGTAAATTCAACATTAAATGTGATGTAGCTCAAATGGTTGAGTTATGATGATTTACAGGCTTCATTTCCCTGCATCTCTACATTTTTCTTTTTTTTTTTCCCTCCATTCTGATCTATATTATTTGAGAGTTTGATTATCTCTTTTGAATTACAATTATTTAAGAAAAAAACCTTAAATATTTTTTGTTCATAAAGTCATGGGCAATTAAGATCAACGTCTCTCAAGTTACATATCTATTAATATTTGATACAAACATATTTATTATATACTTGCCAATTTATATATCAAAATGAGACGTAGCTCAAATGATAGAATCATATCTTCCATCTTTTTCCTTTTCAATACCACCAATCGAAATTTCTTAGCACCTTTTAGACTTTTAACTTTAAATCTTATAGGAAATCTCTAATCTCTACAGTCTATATTATCCTTCTATTATAATTGTCAATACAACCATTAATGGCAATATCGCTCAAACTCAAATGGTTGAGTTATGATGAATTATGGATTTTGATTCCCTACATCTCCACATTTATCTTTGTTTTTTTTCCTCATTCTTATCTACATTATTTGAAAGTTTGATTATCTCTCTCAAATTACAATTATTTAAGGGAAAATAAACATACACATTTTTTCATAAGATCATAGGCAATTAAGATCAACGTCTCTCAAGTAACTTTTTTATTAATTTTTAATACAAACATATTGATAATATACTTGCCATTTATATGTCAGATGGATATGTAACTCAAATGATAGAGTCATATCTTCCATATTTTTCCTTTCCAAAAGTAACATCCGAAATTTCTTAGCGCCTTTTAGATTTGATCTTTAAATCTTTTAGGGAATCTCCAGTCTCTACAATTTATGTTTTATTTTCTACATAGTATTAGTATATTATTCTTTCCTTATTTTGAATAAAACAGTAGCACAAAGAATGCCATGAAAAAATGACGGTTCAATCTCAGGCATATGTTTTTATGACAAATATTGTAGTAGAGTACCACTGTAATAATGGTGGTGGTGGATTTGGTTTTGTGGGTTTTCCTGCATCTCATAATTTATCAAATCTTTTAGGTTTCAAAGAGTTATGATATCCTCTCATACAAATTATCAAAAGGATTTTACATTGCCCACCTGCTATTTATTATTAGCTACAAGGATGAAAACAAGTCTAAAAGAAGGAAATGAAAGCAAACATAGATGAAGAATAATAAAACAAATTTAAACATTTTCTTACCATACTTGTCTAATCGTGATTCTCAAAAAAATCAACCACCTCCAAGTGTCCCATAGCATCAACGCCATTAACATTATCTAGTTTATGGGCATCATTCTTGTATGGAAAATTTGCCTCAACATAATCAGTTTGAAAAGTCAAATTTACTTCCAAATTATTTGAAGTTTTTTTTATAGAGCCTTCATAAAGTTTTGCTAGATGCTTAGGCATGCGATGGGTGTGCGTGACCAATGCCCTTTCATACCGACACTTGTGACAATAACAACTTTTGAAGGGCCATTCTTATTTTTTTTCCCCGTTGTGTTTCTTTTTCTTGTACATATTAGGATTATAGTTGTTACTTCTATCACCATGATAATGGTAATTAATTCATCCTCTTCTACGACCACCATAACCATGACCGCGTCCACGAACATGGTAATCATTGGATATAGTCGACACATCACTTCAAGGAATGGAGCTAATTGAGTGGGACAAATCTCATTATTTTGTTTAGCCATAATAAGGCATCAAATCAATTCAGAATATTTTTTAAAACCCATTTCACAATATTAATGCTATAGAAGCTAGCACATTTAAAGCATGAAAAGTTAAAATGGCTTTCCTAACAAGTCATTGTCAGTTATTTTCTCATCACATAATTTTAATTGAGAACTTATTTTAAAATTTGCTAAATTATATTCAGTTACATTATTAAAATCTTATAGACTCAAATACATCTATTCATAACGAGCTCTAGGCAAAATTATCATCTTCTGATAATCATACCTTTCATTCAAATTATTCTACAACTCTAATGGATCTTTCAACGTTAGATATACAACCTTTAGCCTTTCATACAAATGTTGGTGAAGGAAAATTATGCCCTTAGCCTTGTCTTGACTAATTACTTCATTTCTAGGTAAAATAACATTTCTTAGACCCTTGACATCCATGTAGATTTCAGCATATAAAACCCAAGATAAATAATTTTCTCTCATAAGGTTCATAAACTTGATTTTGGTAAGACTTTCCATGAATAAAACTAAAATAATGACAACAATTAGAATTAAGATAAAATTGATAAACAATAAAACATAATGAATAAAAATATTTGTATTTAGAAGCCACTCAAATGAATTATACCATCAAAATTCAAAAATTATAAGAACATGAAGAATAATACATAAACACATTTGAAGATAGACAAGGTGTGGGACTTAAGGAATGATGGAAGGAAATAAAAAAGAAAAATATATAAAATATAAAAATAAGTAAATAAAAATGAAGTAGAAGAATCCAGATTTCAAATGAACAAATTCAAACTTGATTCAAAAGGTGAACCACAAAGACAATGCATATAGACATATACAAAGGGAGGGGGAAATTATAGTAATATAAATAAATATATAAATATAACAGTAGAGCTGAGTAAATAACATAAATAAATAAACATAAGTCATACATATGTAATGATGTAAAAATTTAAATGAAGACAAAAATAATGCTGCAATGAAATAAATACAAATTCATAATGAAATAAAGACAACAAATAAACCCCTAATTATATAAATCACATCACTAATACATATCATTGTAAATAAACTATACACACAGTATATATATATATATATATATTTATATATAAGCAACATAAATAAATATAAACAAATGCAATGAAAGAAAGGAAAATATGAACAGTATAGTTAGTAATTAATCATCATTAGCTGGCAACATGAATACCAAATGAAAATAATACATAAATTATATCAATTAGAAAACAACATAAATAACATAATATTTCACAATAGGTTAACATGATAAAATGACGTAAAATATAAACAGAATAATAGCATAATATAAAATACAAAGGGAAGAAAAAATGAAATAACATAATGTAAAATAAAATACTTTTTTGGTTCTAAATATAAGACACATTTTGCAGTGTAATTTATATTAAAAAATGTGTCTTATATTTAGTACTGAAAGGAGTAAAAGATAACCATGAATATATAATGTAATAACGAAATTAAAGTGCGTTGAAAAGAACAGAATCATATAAAACAACAACATAATATAAAGTAAATGTGTAGAAAATTAAAATTACACATGATAATTGAAGCTAATAATAGCAAAACAGGAAATTGGGAGAGAAAGCAAGGGAGAATTTCTCATTCACTTATGGGTACCCATGGCTTCTACATAACCTCTATTTATTGGCCTCCAAACATTAAGATCCCGTTTGGTATGAAACATTAAGAATGAGAGGCAAGGATTGTGATTGATATTGAGAAAAACTACTAAAAGAGCATTTAGTATGAATAATTGGTTGTTACATGAGATTTGGCAAATCTATGCAGGTGATATTGGAGAATACCATCTTTCCTTATGGTATTCCTTAATCCCACCTACATAGGTTTGTTCAATCTTATGTAGTAAGCAATTTTTCGTACTAAACACTCTTTTAATATATGTTTTCAATAGAAGTTATAATCCTTATCCTCTATTTTCAATGCTTTGTGTCAAACAAAACCTAATCCTAACCCTAATACTATAATGGAATAAAGAGGAACATAATAGCATTAACCATAAGAAACTCTCTCCAAAGTCATTTAATGAGAATGTTATGAGTTTAGGATATTCAGAGATAAAAAATCCTAAGGTTAGGGGTTATCAACATCCACGTGTACAATAAGAGTTAGGCCCTTGACAGTTGAAAGAACACGACAAATTAAATAAAATAGAACCTCTTAAGTATATAACCTTCCTATTGGTAAGCATACGGTTAAAGGTTGTACGTGGGTTGTGTTCATCTTGGTAGAAGTTTCAAAATACAAAAACCATCAAAATATACCTTTTGCCCATGCATTGCACAGGAGAGAAAACCCTATTTTTAAAAGGGAAAATGACCACACAAAAAAAAAAAAGAAGCTGAAAATTTGTAAATGCCTAATAAGGAATGTCAATAAAAATTTGTTGTCATTTGCAAATTTAATGTTGTCGATACCAAATGAAGTGTTGTTACCAAACCCAATTTGGGATTTAGTAATTTCCAGCTTCTTTTTTGGTCATTTTTTTCTTTCTAAAATAAAATAAGTTATTTGTATTTTTTATATAAACAAGATGTTATTAGTTTTTATCTTTTAGTTACTAAGAAAGCTTCATGCCAATGTATGGATAATAAAAGAAAAATGATTAGTTAGGCTTTCATTGTTAATGTTATTTATACCCAAAAAAATAAAAATCTTGTTATTTTATATTGTTATAGTTATTTATTTGTTATTACTGATAGTATTCTATTGCATACCTTTTAAATACCATTAACTTCTATAAAATAACATCAACCCACAATTCCACATATTGTACTAAATACTATTACATTTTTTTAAAATTATTAAACTAATATTTACTCTCTTTTTTCCCTTTATTAGTTTTTAATGGTATGTTTGGTTCATGAGAAGCGAGAGGAAAGATATATTTGAATAAGTTCAATTTAAAAAAATGAATTCTCATTACTCTTTCCTCTTACATCCTTTTTAGTATTGAAATCTTTTAACCAATTTTACCAAAAAATAATAATAAGAGCCACTTGTCCATCTGTTTTAAATGAACTCAATAAAAACTATACTCTCCTTCAATCCCCTCGAATCAATCAAAAGATTAATAGAAAGGTGGGGAAAAAAAAAACTGCTAGTTACACGCTAATGGACAAAAAATGCTAGATTTTCATTGCTTTTTTCTATTATTCATGACATTTGATCACATATGCCAGCTCTTACATGTTCTACAATAGAAAGATGAAAAAAATTATTACAACTTCACGGGATTTCTTCAGGGAAATCACATAATAAAAGAGCTAAGTTTGCTAATCCCCAATGACTAGGAAAGAGCAATACTTCTTAAAAAAATAAGGACAACAACCATAATAATAGTAGATATAATAAATTTAAGAATCAATAATAATTATTCAATATGGAGATCAAAAGAGGCCTCAATTTCAGTTCTGCTTGTCCATCCCAAGTGTGTGCTTCACAGAATCCACTGCACCTTGAGCCATGTTCTTTACTTGCTCTCCCGTCTGCAAACAATATTATTAAAGAATGAGAAAAAACTGATATCGAGATCCATTAATATAAAATATAAAATCCATAATAAGCTATACTATTACTTTACACATTGCCTAGAAGTGTGTGTGTGTGTGTAGTTTTATAATGAGTTAACCTGTTGGAGAAAGCCGGCAGCTTCCTCCTTGTGAAGCTGAGCTTGGCCTCCAGATGAGTCAGCAGCAGCAGAAGCATGGTCCATGGCTGCAGTTGCTGTGTTCTGTGCGGAACTTGCAGATTGCTTTGCTAAGTCTGCACTTTGGTCTGCCCTCTCCTAATTAATTAACCAACCAAACATTAATTAATATAATTAGGCCTATCTCAAAAATGTTGGTTGATTAATTAAGCTAATTAAGTACAGTAATGGACGTTATTTATTAATTTTGAAGACATAAGAGATGTGTATGAAGATAATTCATTTGGTGTTACTAAAATGTGAAAGAATTTCAGAATGAGAGTTATTATTGATTTGGTGTTACTAAAATGTGAAAGAATTTCAGAATGAGAGTTATTATTGATTTGGTGTTACTAAAATGTGAAAGAATTTCAGAATGAGAGTTATTATTGATGAGGTTTGAAAAAAATGGAAGAAAAAGAAAGTTATTACTGATGAATAATTCACCTGAGATTGGCCATGGAATTGGCCGGCATTGAAGCTTGCACTGGACATGGTTTGTGGATTTGGTGTTTGAAGGACTAAGAGATAAAATGAACAAGAGAGATGAAGATTAACTTTGTGCTGTGGATCTTCTTAGAGGTGTGTGTGTGTGTGTGTGTATATGTGTGTGTGTGTGTGTGTGTATAACCGTGAGAGCTGAAACTGAAAACTTGTGGCTGGAAGAAGCATGGTTTCCACCATTATTGGGAGATTATTTCTGCTCTTGAAAAGGATATTGACTGAATTAATTAGATGGGAGAATGTGAAATCAACCTCTGGCTTGAGAGAATTATGGATCACCATAAGTATATCGCTTATTATATACAAAACAAAATTCTTTGATCAATATCTACTTACTATTTATCAAATGATAATTTTTGTAATTAAGAGTTGAAATCATGATACTAAAATTCAACCGAAGTTGGTATGTTAGATCAATGAACCTATGAATTAGTTCCTAAAATGGTCCAGTTAAGAGTTTTAGACGAATCAACCGAATTAAAATTTAATTTTTTCCTCTTCTTTTTAAGCCTAAAATGACATCATTTTGAGTTTAAAAAGAAAAAGAAATTAGTCGTATTTGTGCTTTAATAACTATGTTTTGTTGGATTATACAGGGCTTATATATAAATGCTTCATTAATTAGTCGTGAATTTGTGTCTTTTTTATTTAAATATTATTTTTTAGGATTATATATGAGTGCTTTAATATATTTGAATTAAATTAATTATTATAATTATGATTAGGTTAATCTCAATTTAACTGTGGTTGAAACAACTAATTCTTCAACCACTGCCTTCATTCATTTAATGATCATTTTGGTTTTCAGTATCTCTGATCTATAAACGAGTTAAATCCTAGTGATGCTCATTAGGGATAAGGCTTACTTCAAAACTTAAAGGCCAATTATTACAAAAATATTTTTCAACTATATTCATCGACAAATTAAATTTATCACATTAATAAGGTGACTTGACCTATGTCAAATTCTACCAATTGTACAAACCTTTTTTTAAGAAAAAAAATAATATGTTCATAGGAAAAAGGGTAAATATACAATTTTACCCATAATCTTGTTTATCAAGTGCACTTATTACCATGATCTTTTTAATGGTGTAATTTTATTCATAATTTTTTAGTGTAATTTTACCCCTCCCAAATATCTGTGGGTTTTGGCCTTTTGGGCACACAAGCAGCAGAATAAATGCAAAACTTTTTTGCCAAAACCCTCCAAGGATCTGTTGGCATTGGTTAAATTAAATAAGAGAAAGGAGACTTCACAAAATTAACTCGAGATTCAATTTTCAGGATTCTTTTTGGTAATGGAGATCCAAGGTGCCGCTCCTGAGACAAACACCCTCTATCGGTACCCGCATGAATAGGAACACGAACAGTGTGCTAGCACCATTCCTCGAATCACAATTGATATGGTTCTTGCTGTCCAAGAAGGTCACACATATTCTTCTTTGTGTGACTCAAGAAAAATTGTTATCCACCATTCTCATAGCTTTTCTCTCTCTCAAGATGGGTTTTGGTGGTTCTCTTGCTCTCAAAGAACCTCTAGTCTCAAAACTCATCAGGTTAGCGTCTCTGATTGTTAGGATAAACCTTAATTTAACTTAAATCTCATATTAAAATTAAATACTACCTCCGGTCTTAATGATAAGACTTTGTTTGTATATTACAAATGAGGTCTTATAATTATGACTAGAGGTAGTAGTAAATTATATAGAATTTTATATATTAAATACATAAAAGTCACCCACCACCATGAGAAGAGAGATATGATATTTATCCTATATAAAAATATCTAATTCAGAATTATGTATATCATATGTATATTAATTTTTATTAATATTTTCATAGGATCTTACCATTCTATTTAATTTTGGATATGCCACTTTCCATATGATCCGAAGAGATCATGTTTCAGAATAAATCTTCTAAAGATTTAGAATCCTAAATTAAACATAATATTATTATTTCTTTTAAATACATTGTTATTTTAAATAATAATAATTATTTAAAATTATTATTTCTAAAGATTTCAGAATAAATTATTATTTCTTTTAAATAATAAAATAATATTATTTTACCATAAATAATATTACATTCTTCTAATCCAAATTTTTCTTATTTTGAAAATAAGAAATTTCCTAAATTAAATTAAATGAGGACATTTTATATTAATAAAATCTGAACACTTTCTACATTCAATGAATCTAGCCATTTAAGTTTGTGTCTGCCTATTCTTGTGTGCAACATGTCGGCTCATATGATGTTTGTAGTGGGTCTAAAATAGTTTTTGGTCCGCAAGTCACAAGTAGCATCTATCGAGACATTATGACTACATAAAGTAGATGAATATCAGTGATAAGATTTAACCTATCTTGTAAACATGTCAAGTCCTTTTTGTCACATAATATTTAGATTGAGCATGAGACATGAAGAAGTCACTCTCATATTACTCAATAAGCTGGCAAAATAAATGAAACTCATTTCATTTGAGACGGCATGCATTTCTTAATCTCACTCATTGAGGGGGCCGAAGATATCTCTCTTGCAATGGGAGGGACAAATTCCATATTGACCATTCACTTTTCTCTGCATAGATCCCAGTATCCCACTATATTCAACCATGAAGTTTATGATCACTCGGTTAAAAGTGATTCTTGATCATGTCAAAACATAGTATTCCTTATGTAGGGATCTATGGTAATCTCAGGTTTAAGGGCCCAATGACATGATTATACTGACATACATTTATGACCTACTCCTGACATACAATTATGACCTAGTCCATGTAGCTATATCATGATGTGTCTCTAACAAGTACCTATGATATTGATTTATATATCCGCACAAGATCATCAATCAAAATCTCATACTAGTCTTTTTTTTCGGACAAAGGACTGAAGGGAAAACCACCTAACACGGGTGGTACCCAAACAATCATCTTCCCTACTTATACACTTTAACACACTCACACACCCATCCGATGTGAGGCTTGAGAGCACCCACAAGATACTAGTCTTAGTTTATTATTATTGTTTCCACGGTAATAACTGAACAGGAGCATTTAGAATAATTCTTTAATTATTCATGGATTCATATTATAAAGAAAACGTGCAATTAAAAGGTATAATAAATAATTTAATAAAACTTCTTTTATTAAATTAAATAAAAATGTCTACATCCGGCCTAAGGCGCAATCCCTAGCAATCCCCCATGGGCACTAGGCCCAATCATGCATATATCTAGTACCCGCGGATCTGGTATGGCATTCACGCTTTGCTTGTGGAAGAGGTTTAGCATGAGGATATGCAACATTATCATCAGTTGTGAAAAAAGGGCAAATTTACATTTTTATGCATATATATATAAACCTTTGTTAAACCAGTTGGCGGGGAAAAAAACTTTGTTGAACCAAAAATTTTAACTATTTTTCATGATAATTTCTACCCATTAATGAATATTGAATTTTAAAATTCTCTTTCAATTTTAAATCCTAATTGATATTAATCGTTTCTGAAAAGTATCATGCTTTCATCATAAATAATGAATGCCAATTTTATGTCATGTACACGCACGCTTGTATTGGTATGGCATTCACGCTTTGCTTGTGGAAGAGGTTTAGTATGAGGATATGCAACATTATCATCAGTTGTGGAAAAAGGGCAAAATTACATTTTTATGCATATATATATATATATATATATATATATATAAACCTTTGTTAAACCAGCTGGCGGGAAAAAAAAACTTTGTTGAACCAAAAATTTTAACTATTTTTCATAATAATTTCTACCCATTAATGAATATTGAATTTTAAAATTCTCTTTCAATTTTAAATCCTAATTGATATTAATCGTTTCTGAAAAGTATCATGCTTTCATCATAAATAATGAATGCCGATTTTATGTCATGTACATGCACGCTTGTATTTTATTTACCTTTTTTGCTACTTCCAATTTTAAATACAGGAACTAGTTTATAGTGTAATTTATACTACAAACTACTTTTAATATTTAATACTGAAGATATCCAATATTATTGTCTAATCTATAAATTTCATTAGTTAAGTTGTATCTAGAATTCAAAAGTATTTTGTGTTGCATTCACTAATTAAATTTTGTTATGAATCAATTAATTACAGACGCATAAATCCCAACCACCTTTCTTAATATGTCTGATGCGAAATAAAAGAAAATCTTATAATAACCAACAGAGGGAGTAATAAGAATAAGCATCATCATCATCATCACTTCTCGTATAGACAGAAATTAGAAAATCAGAAATTGACTACGATAGGATAGTTAACACACATTATGTAACTATGAAACCACTAGGAGCCTTTTATTTAGAATATTAATAATCGATGCTTTTTACATCATTTTGTGCCTTCCACTTGTTGATCTTCTACACATTTGATTTTATTATGGACCAGAACAAGTCCATTGTGACTGAAATACTTCATCTCCACAAGATAGAGAGAAACTAATTTAAAAAAAAAATACTGGGATCCACTTCTACATACATGGACCCTAGAAAAAATCAAAAACCAAAAAAAAAAAAAGACGAAAACAAAAAGCAAAACAAGAGAGGCTCCTTGTTATTTTCTTAAAAAAAAATTTCTTTGGCCTTTTCAACTTTGTTTGTCCATTCCAAGTGTATGCTTCACACTATCCACAGCACCCTGAGCCATGTTCTTCACTTGCTCCGTGGTCTGCATCAACAGTATATCTAAATATATTATTCTTCAAAAATTAGTTGAGAAAATTAGGCTGGCCTCTCTCTGTCTCTCTCTATATATGTATATATATTAAAATCCTCTTTATTTTCCAAATCATTAAGAAATTGTCTTCAATTTTACTAAAATTTTACCTCCCTTTTATTATTAAAACCCTCAAAACTTTGTTAAATTTAATTGAAATTACATTCCAGATCGAAGGGATCTCACTATAGTTTTAAATAAAAGTATTTTTATTAAGAAAAATAGAGAACAGAAAATGTGGGTGTCTATATATATAGTTTTATAAAGAATTAACCTGTTGGATCAAGCCACTAGCTTCCTCCTTGTGCAGCTGAGCTTGGCTTCCAGATGAGTTAGCAGCAGCAGAAGCTTGGTCCATAGCTGCACTTGCTGTGTTCTGTGCAGCACTTGCTGATTGGCTTGCAAATCCTGCACTCTGATCTGCCCTCTCCTGATTAACCCACCAGGCATTAATTTCACTATTGATTGATTAGACGTAGTTCAAATTAAAATTTTGGGATTTGGACTTCCCCCCCCTTAAATCTCATCTCCACTACTATTAGATTAACAAATAAATAGATCAAGATTTAATATTTTGTAAAGCTATTATTCTAATATTACATAAAAAGGAGAAAGAGTGTAGGCATTTATTTTCTAAAATCTTAAATTTTAACCATTCATTTTTCGATCAAACGGTGTAGATAGGATTTTGAAAAGAAAAAGAGGAGAGGGGATTTTGAGAGTATCTATATCAAAATTTTGGCGAATTAAAGACAGCTATGAACATTGTTAATAACAACAGCCACAAATCTTATCCCACTATATAAGAATGATCATTATTAATAACAGTAACAACAAATCTTATACTTATATCCTATTATATAAGAATCGACATTATCATTAACTTTGACAATATAAGGAAGCATGCATCCATGTATATTTTAGTATTATTGAAATGTTGAGAATTTCAGAATCAGAGTTTATGGTTGATGAGCTTTAAGGGAAAAAAGGTTATATTATTGATGTCACCTGGGATTGGCCATGGACGTTGCCAGCATCGAAGCTTTGGTGTACGTTAGACATGATGGTTGCTGGGATAGAAACAATAGCTGCGATATAAGCTTGATGAGTTTTGAAGATATTCGCAATTGATGTTCTTAGAGGAGCTATATATAGAATTTTAAATGTACCCTCTTTGGCATTTAAAAGTCAATAACTGAAACATCCTGGTATGCAGGATCGTTTTCTGCATTATTAATGGATGAGCGATTATTTCTGCCTTTGAAATGAGCTTTGATGATTTATTATTATATATTGGAAAAAGTATTGACTACTACTGTAAGCCTTTAATTTGAGAGAATTGTGCATCACCGAGAGTTTCATTAGCCGCAAATTGTGTTTGCAAAGATGACTTGGTTTATATTATATATGCTTACATTTTTTCAATTAAAATTAAGTTTGTAGAGAATTCATATATCATTTTTATAAATCTTTTTACAATTAAATAATAAGAATAAAAAAGAAACCAAGGATGTTAAAAACATCTACAGAGATCTAAATAAAAGGTATAGTCAAATATATACTTTTTGTTTCAAAAATATATTTTCTATTATTCAGTGATTAGAAAATGATTGAACTGAGTCTGTAATAAGCATTTTGAGTATGAAATTGGGTTTTTTGTTTTTTAAATTCACGTAATTAACATTCTCTACATTCTATTGAACTGTTTGGAAGTGTTACCAACTCTTAAAAGTCTAATATATTAATGCGCAAATATGTTACACGTGGTAAAATATGACATGTGTATGTGCATGCAGAAAAGAAGGAATACATGAAGTCTGGGACTTTGAATTTTGTGAATAAAGATTGATTGAAACTCAGTTTTTTTAAGAGCCGTGAGTTTGTATTGGGAAGGATATCGAAGTTAAAAAAAAAGGGTTTTAGATGTTTCCAAATTGTTTGATTATGATTTTGAGAGTAATAAGGCAAGAAATGTTGGGGTTTAAATGGAAGTGGATGGTTGTTGTCTTTAGATGTTTTGAAATGATTAGAAATGATTAAGTTAGATTAGAGGCTTCTATGTAATAGTGAAAATTGAAATCCAAGAAAAGTATCAAGAGTAAAATAAAAGTTAAGAAATGGCATTTGAGCTTTTGTGATCATTAAGAGGAAATGCTTACTGTTTTGATGGCTTAAGAATGAGAGTAAATCATGAGAGGGACACGTTGAATGTCGTTAACAGTTATAGATAGAATAATGTTTTTGTCCATGATGATCGACCACGTGGGATCTAAGGGGGTATTTAATATATAAATCATATAATCGGATCAAGTGTTAACCTACCGTTGTGTGTGTAAATTTTAGCTAACATTTGCCCGAGCCCACCAGGGAGACAAACAAAAAAGAGGGCAGTAATGTTTGTTTTGGAAGAAAGCCTACTAGGCAGTAGTTTTTGCGCACTAGTTATTTCAACGTGTCTATCTAATTTTAATGCAGAGTGTGCTTTATGGCACAGCTTACAAGATTTTGTTTCTCCATGGCTTTTTTTGCATCATAGTTGTGATCTTGCATAATTATACAATGGAATTTGTTATTATAAGGATTCTTTGGAATCTCACCCATTTTCTTCCATATTGTATAATTTAGGCCGATAGCTCTAAGGGCTAGAACATGGTGATTGAAGAAGGAGGAAACGTAGAAGAAGCAAGCACACTTGTTTATATTCTAGGGTTAAAGTACATCCAATACTCTGAAATATTTTTTTCAGGTACAACCAGCATACTAAAGTATTTTGTGGTACATTAAGCACCCTGAAGTATTTTTTAGGAGCGCCTAGCACCTTGAAGTATTATTTTTGCCTGGGTACTAGATGCACAAAAAAATATTTTTGGATGCTGGACACACCTAAAAAAAATACTTTGAGATGCTAGATGTACCAAAAAAATACTTTACTGTGCCAGATACATATAAAAAAATATTTTAGGATACTGGATGCACCACAAAATATTTTAGGATGCTAGATGCACCTGAGAAAATATTTCGGGGTGCTGGATGCACCTTAACCCTATATTCTATATGGACTTTTAATATATAAATAGGTTATAGGTAAATATCTCTTTTTGGCAAGTTGTATTTACTTGCATACACACACATGTATTGTCTACATAAGAGGACGAAGTTAACAACTTGAGATCAATGTATGCCATCAATAGGGGTGACATAAATATAAATTTTAGTTTATTACTATGTTTAACTTATTATATATCTATGTGTGCTCAATAGTTTGGGCTAGAATTCAGGGTAGTGAATAATGGGTTGTACATGTTAGTATAGATTTAATTATATTTAGCAGATAGTTATACGCAGTGAAGATTGCATATAAAAAAAAATAGCTTATTATAGACATAGTCACTACAAAAAAATAGTAAATTATTAGTGGTTAAAAAAAAAGCTACAAAAGTAAAAATTTCTAGCGGTTATAATACAAACCGTATGAAATTTGCAGCGTTTTGACAAAAAAAGGTGTAGATCCCACAAATTTCTAGCGGTTTTGACCCAACTACTAGAAAGTAACCACCACAACTATTATTGCCATTTGGCGTGAAGTTATCGTCATATTTCCAGCGTTTAATTTCTAGCGGTTTTGATACTAGAACTGCTAGAGAATGTAAATCGTCATTGCATTTTCAAGCCGTTCCGTAACTGCTAGAAATGTCATCAAATTTTCTAGCAGTTTTCATTGAAACCGCTAGAAATATTTTATTTTTCCCAAGGAGTTCTTACACATGGCTGTATGCAGGTGGCGGCAAAGGAGCAGGGCTATAAATTTCTAGCAGTTTTCATAGAATCACTAGAAAATTGCAGCCTATATATACCCCCTCCTCCTCATTTACCCACTTGTGGCGAATTGTGAAGTGAAGCTCTGCCAAATTTTCTCCACAAAGCATATCCAGATCCAGATCCAGATAGTATTCCACATTTTCAGGTAAGAATAGAAATTTATTTATAAATTATTTTTATTTTTATTTTTATTTATTTAGTGTATGTCTTAGATAGTTCTCCACAATTTGAATTATGTGTTATATTTTTTATATTGAATTTAATAGATTGGTTTAGTTAGAATTAGTAGAAACAATTTTGTTTATAATAGATTGGTTTATTTAGAGTTAATTAAAGTAATTGTTTATTTTTAATGAGTTGATATGAGATTTAAATATACAAATATTTGTTATTCAATTATTATTATTTGATTATATTTATTTGAAGTATTTATTTAGAGTTATATTTTTTATATTGAGTTTAATAGACTAGTTTATTTAGAGTTAATAGAAATAATTATTTTTTAAATGAATTGATGGAAAATTTAAATGTACAAATATTTGGTTTTTAGTTATTATTATTTTTTAATAATTGTTAGTTGTGAAATATATTTTTCATTACAATTGCTATTTGTTATTATTAGGATGACTCATCGACTAGGGAAGGAGCTAGTCGATCCTGATAGACTTAGCGAGGATCATGGTGCTGGGGGTGATGGTGCTGTTGAGCCATGCCCAAGCATTCATGACTATGATTTAAGCGATGAGGACATCTTGATGTTCATGGCAAATGATAATGTCTAGCCTAATGAGGGGGCTAATTCCTCAGGGGATGATCAACTCCACATTGATGATGGTGAGGAGGAGGACGAGGAGGACGAGGTTCAGGGGAATGAGAATCCTCATAATGAGCAACATCCTGCTCCAAGGCACTAGACCGGTTTTGAAGTGGAGTTTGTAGGTAAGTATTTATTTAATCTTTTCAATTTGACAGCTATTTGATTTATAGAAAAATTGTTTTAATTTAATTAATATATAATTAATTTTCCAATTAAATTTTGCTGACTCTGAGGGGAACAGGTCCTATAGGAGGTTGACAGCCAGAGATCTATCCATGATGATGAGCAACCGGGTGGTTGTGCAACTGAATGAATTGGGCCAACTGACTAAGAAAGGTGACTAGCTATATAATAGGTATCTGTGGCTTCTTGGTTAGCAGTGGACTTTGTTCCCTATTTATGTGAAGGATTGGAAGAAAATCATAGCAGAAAAGAAGTAGCAAGGTTGAGAAGTGATGAAGGTTAGGGGTGTTCACGGGACGGATCGGGACCGGGATAGGCCCGTCCCGGTTCCGTCCCGATGAACAGTAACGGGACAGAAAATCTGTCCCGTGTCCCGGCCCGTCCCGGGGTTGTCCCGGTCCCGGTCGGGATGGGACGGATCCGGGACGGGACCGGGACGTCCCGAAATATTTTTTTTTAATTTTTTTTTAATTTTTTTTAATTTTTTTAAAAAAATTTTTAAAATTTTTTTTAAAAAATCTGATTTTTTAATTATATTTTTTTGAGCTTAAATCTTATAAAAACATCTTTTTTATTTGTTTGGGCACTCTTAAACAAAAGCTCAAAATATTACATATAATAGTTATTAAAAACTCTAAACAAAAGCTTTTAACACAATAAAAACTTGCTAAAAATTCTAATCATCAATAATCTCAAATCATTAACAAATATAAAAACTCTAATAAATATATCCATAGTTCCATACAATAGTCTCAAATCTTAAAAAAATATGAAAAAAATGATATTATATAAAAAATTAAAAAAATTAAATTTTTTTTTTTAAAAAAAGGGACCGGGACGGGACCGGGACGGGACGACCCCGTCCCGTGTCCCGTCCCGTCCCGAAAAATTTCGGGATGGATCCGTCCCGTCCCAATAAGACCGGGACCGGAACGGGCCGACCGGGATGGGCCGGCCTTGAACACC
This sequence comes from Neltuma alba, assembly GCF_004799145.2. Taxonomy (NCBI): domain Eukaryota; kingdom Viridiplantae; phylum Streptophyta; class Magnoliopsida; order Fabales; family Fabaceae; genus Neltuma; species Neltuma alba. Next base: position 104,642 of record NW_021634529.1, on the reverse strand, counting down.
CCTAATGAAGGTAATATATATATTTTATTTAAATTACTTAATTGCTTGACTATAATTTGTTATTTATGTAATTAATTTGTTATTTATAATTTTTTAAAATTAGTTAAATGAATATATATTTTTTATTTAAATTACTTGATTGTTTGATTATAATTTGTTATTTATGTAATTAATTTTTTATTTATAATTTTTTAAAATTAGTTAAATGAATATATATTTTTTATTTAAATTACTTAATTGTTTGATTATAATTTGTTATTTAGGTAATTAATTATTTATTTATAATTTTTTAAATTAGTTGAATGAATATAATTTTTTATTTAAATTACTTAATTGTTTGATTATAATTTTTATTTATTTAATTATTTTTATTTATAATTTTTTTAAATTAGTTAAATGAATATAATTTTTTGTTTATTTAATTATAGCGAAAATTTATGGGAAAATCTCAGAAAAAGTCTTTGGAATATACCAAATCCCAAATTGGGTCTTTAAATTTCAAAAATGATAGAATGGGTCATTGACCCAATCTGTCATTTGTGAAATTTAGGCGAATTGACAATTTTGCCCCTGAGCAAAAGTGAGTAGTTATTCTCTAAACAAATCTAGATAACGCTTACACTGATCCAGTGATTACAAGATTCGTTGTAGTTAATAATAAGGTACCTGACAATAATAAGATGCCTGACTATGAAAAATGAGTAGTTATTCTCTACATAAATCTAGGTAATGCTTACATTGTTCTAGTGATTACAGAATTAGTTGTAATTAATAACAAGACATCTGACTACGAAAAAGTGAGTAGTTATTCGTTACACAAATCTAAGTAACACCTAAATTCTTATAGTGATTCCTTGAATCATTGTAGTGAATGAATAAATGAGGGCAAAATTGTCAATTCGCCTGAATTTCACAAATGAAAGATTGGGTCAATGACCCATTCTGTCATTTTCGAAATTTAAAGACCCAATCTGGCATTTCCCATATTCCAATGACCTTTTTTGGGATTTTCCCAAAATTTATATTAGGAGAGGAGTTGAGGGCGGATACCATCAAGAGACTTAGGATAGCATGGAAGAACAAGAGGGTTGATCTATGATGGGAGAAGAAAGGTGACTAGACGAGGCCCCTGCAGGAGATATTGGTAGATATACCTGGTAGAGTCCCAAAGCAAGACTAGTCAAGTTTTGTGTATTTTAGGATATCAGCTGAGCAGATGGTATGATGTTATTGTGTTAATTATAATTTTTTTTAATTTTTTGTCCAATTTGACTAATTTAATTTTATACATTTTGTTTTAGGCTTTTTCCTAGAGAAATGCTGGATGCGTCAGGCAACAGACAATGCGTCATAGGACTGGATCCAAGAGCTTTGATATCACCTATGATGAGATTGTAAGTACATAAAAAGAATTTATATGTTGTGCATATGTATTTAATTTGTAAATAATTTTTTTTCATTTCATTTACAAAAGGAAAAGATGCTACACAAGTGGGGATACACGCCTACTTATGACGATATGTGGCCTTATCTATACAGGCCTCGAGACAGGTCTCTTGCATCGGATAAGGTTAAAGAGATGGTGATAAGTAATTAATTAATTAATTATTAATATCGCAATATAAATATTCCATACTAATATTTTTATATTAATTTTGATAGGCGTGGATAACTTAGGTCGATACTGAGCTGCGGGAGCCTCAGGGGTCTGTCTTGGATCCCACTGCCCCGCTTTTAGCAAAGTTGTGGCCGAGCATAGCACCCTGGCCAAGTTAGCGGGCTCGGTCTTAGACCCATACCAAGCAGGCTACCCCGCTCAGGTGGCATTGGCCATTCAAACATTGCAGGGAGATCTCCGTCAGTAGCAGCGTCCCATCAGGCGATTGTAGGAGTGAAGCAGCTGAGTTCCTCGTCTGAGGAGGAGCTACGAGACGAGATCAGGAAAGAGATAGAGGCCAAGATGGAGGAGCGTGATCGTCATTTGTAGTTACAGCTTGACTACTTCAAAGCAGTCGCTACGGCCATGTGTGATATGATGATCAGTTTCACTCCAAACATCTTGTTTCCTGAGTTTCCTAACATACGCCTAACACCAGCAGTGGATGACCACCAGCTAGCCCAGCCCCAGCACGACTAGCAGCCTGCCTTGCCCTAGCAGAACTAGTAGGAGGATCCACAAAACGACGATCAGGATGATACTGCTTCTGCCCCTCACCCTTGATTTATGCCCTTCCCTTATATTGACTTTTAATGATTTGGATTTTATTATGTTATGTTTTATGCGGATATATTTATTTAAATTTTTTGTTTATTTATTTAAAACCATAGTTGTTTAATTTTATTATTAGTCACTCATTCCTTTTTCTTATTTGTTACTATTTTTTTTTACACAAATGAAATTTGCAGCAGTTACAAACCGCTACAAATGTTGCAAGAAATTTTAAAATTTCAACTTTAGATTCTGCTCCTAGCTAACAATTTATAGCAGTTACTAACCGCTAGAAAATTCTTACTGTTACCCTCTTTGAAATTCAGATTTCCCTCCAAACATTTCTAGTGGTTATTAACCGCTAGAAATGTCTTACTGTTACCCTCTTTCAAATTCAAATTTCCCTACGAACTCAATATTTCTAATGGTTATTAACCGCTAGAAATTTCTTACCGTTATCCTCTTACTTTGAAATTCAAATCTCCCACCCACCTCAACATTTCTAGCGGTTATTAACCACTAGAAAATTCTTTGGAACTCCAATTTCTAGCGGCTGTAACCGCTAGAAAATGTCTACAAATGCTAGAAATTTCTAGTGTTTTAGAGCTGTTAAAAAAAGTTGACTGTTATCTATCTGTTAGCAGCCTCCTTTATAAGCTGAAGAACTTCATCTTAAATTCATTTTAACTTCTCTTTGAGCTTTTCATCTGAAATGTTCATGAAATTTGAGCCATATTAGTGATAGATAGGTCGGGGATCAACTTGCACCGGTCGACTCCGCAATACTTGGCTGGTCTAAACTATTTCTTTGATTTTGCTTTTGCCAATGCTGCCGTAAATGGTAAGATTCAGTGTCCATTTCCTAAATATAATTTTAAGAAGTGGCATCCAAGAGATATTGTTAGAGAGCATTTGATATTTAAGCCCTTCTCGCGAGAGTATGTGTTTTGGCAACTACATGGGGAACAACCAGATATGATTGCTGAGTTAGTTCCAATAGTTTCACGGATGGGAGTTCAAACGGAAGAAGCTAATACCGTGAACGATGTTGGGTGTGATGCTTTTGGCATTCACAAAAGTGAGGATCCTAATGCAGATGAAGTATAGGGGCCTCAACCAGAGTTCCTTAGAAACAAAACTGCTCGGGAATTTTTTGACTTCATGAACGAAGCTGATAAGCCTCTTTATTCTGGGTGCGCAAAGTATTCTAAGTTGTCATTCTTGGTGAAGCATTATCATATCAAATGCTTGTGTGGTATGACTGACAAGGCGATGTCTATGCTATTAGATTACTGGGAGATGCTTTCCCTCAAGCTGAATTCCCTCCATCTTTTTATGAAGCAAAGAAGATTATTAATAAGTTTGGCTTGGACTACAAGAAGATAGATGCATGCATAAATGACTGTATGTTGTACCAGGGAGATGATGCAAACAAGGAGATGTGTACGAGATGTAAGACATCTCGCTATAAGTCAATACGGAAGGGGAAAAAACAGAAGAAACCAGCCAAAATTCTTAGTTACAATTCATTATAATGTGTTACTTGTTCTGTCCCTAAATATTCAATATTTGAAATTCTCAATACATTATTTTGTTAGGTACTTTCCTTTGAAACCGTGATTGCAAAGAATGTATATGTCATAAAAAATGGCTAAGCATATGAAGTGACATGTGACTGAGGAAAATCTAGATGGCATGTCAAGACACCCATGAGATTCAGAGGCGTGGAAAACGTTTGATGCGAAATTTCCAGACTTTACTAGTGATCCTAGAAATGTATATCTTGTGTTGGCAAGCTACAGTATCTGGCCAGTGATGTTAATTCCATACAATCTCCTACCTTGGATGTGTATGAAATAGAGCTCTTTTTTGCTTTCCATGATCATTCCTGGCAAGAAAGCACCAGAGAATGATATAGACGTGTACCTGCAATCATTGATACATGAATTGATCAACTTGTGCGCGGATGGTGTTGAGACATATGACTCTATGACAAATGACTATTCAATCTTCGTGCAGCCTTGATGTGGACAATAATTGATTTGTCAGATTTGGGAACTTTGTCCGATTGGAATGTGGATACTGGGTTGGCCTGTCCTAAGTGCAACTTTGACGTTGTATCATGTCGCTTTCCACATAGTCGCAAATGGTTCTTCATAGGACATCGACGGTTCCTCGATTCCAAGCACAAATTTAGATTGCAACGGATTCACCTTGATGGAAAAGAAGAAAAAGAGATCCTCCTGTTACTTTGTCTGGTTTGGATATTTTGCGGCAATTAGAAGATGTTGATGTCAAGTTTGGCAAGAATGTGGATCCCAAACGACTAGGACGATGGTCTCGTGGGACATTTGATGTGCAACCTATGCAATGACAGGAGAGAAACATATTTTTCACTCTTCCTTATTAGGAATTTAATTTGCTACGACACTGTTTGGATGTTATGCACATTGAAAAAATGTGTGCGATAATGTGCTATATATATTGCTCAATAAAGCTGGAAAGTCCAAAGACCATCTCATAGCTAGAAAAGATTTACAGGCCTGGGGAATTCGTGAAGAGGCTTAGCTTGATAAAAAAAAGGCAAGTTTCAACCAGCTAAATTCACTTTGACGAAGCAGAACAAGGATATCTTCCTTTCGATGCTAAGGAGCATAAAAGTACCTTATGGATATTCCAGCAACATCTCAAGGTGTATCAATCCGCAGGCTCGAAAGGTTACTGGGTTAAAGATTCATGACTCCCATGTTCTTATACAACAATTACTTCCATTGGCTTTGAGAAACACACTTCTTTCTGGTGTGTCAGTGGTTTTGGTAGAATTGTGTTCATTTTTTAAGAAGTTGTGTGTGAAGGTCTTGATACAGGAAGGGCTCGATCAGCTGCAAAATAAAATAATTCTTACACTTTATCACTTGAAGATGATATTTCCTCCATCATTCTTTACTGTCATGGTCCACTTGACTGTCCACTTTATTCGAGAAGCAAAGGTTGCTAGCTTAGTTCAATATCAATGGATGTACCCTATAGAGAGGTACTAGATTATCTTTTATCCTTGCTTCTTTAAATTTGACATTTTTATTTCAATTGCTTACAATTATTAATGGAATATTAACTTGCAGGTATTTGGGAAAATTAAAATCATATGTTAGGAATAAGGCGTGGCTTAAGGGGTCAATAGCATAAGGTTATTCTGGAGATGAGGTCCTAACTTTCTGTTCAAGGTACTTTGATGACATGGAGACATCTTTTAACCACCCGTGTTGTGTAGATGATTCTCCTCCTGGTCCTTCCACGTCAACTTTATTTCCTCCTGTCAGGAAACCAGTTGGAGGATATGAATTCTTCAGACTCACTCCCACAGAGAAACTCTAGACACACAGACATGTTTTGATAAATTACAACTAAGTTAAACCCTTCATGCAGTAAGTATTATATAAACTCACTAACTTTTACACTTTATATTTATTTCTCACTGACTCTTCTAACAAATTACACTTCATTGTAGTGAGTTTAGAAATTACCTCAAGCGGCAGCTATGACGGCGTGCGCGTTACGCTGACATTGATAAAAGAGTCCAAAGAGAGTTTCCTGGTTGGTTTACACATCGAATATGTAATGACAACAGCTCATACACAGATGAATTCAAAACTCTTTCCCTCTATCCGTTAGACCATGCACGAAGGCTTACCTCGTATAATGTCAATGGGTTCAAGTTTTGTACCGTTGGACATGATCAACGATTGCTCACACAAAACTCTGGAGTTTGTGGGACATTCAGGATGAGATGTTATACTAGTAGCAGTGATTGCAATATGCGTTTCGGAGGCGTCACTTACTATGGAAAGCTAATTGACATCGTTAAGTTACCAGCTTTTCATCGTAACTCTATTCAAGTGCTTCTGGGCAAATACGACAACTTCACAGGGACTCACTATTGACCACTTGGACATTACCTTTGTTAATTTCTCTAGACTCATTCACACAGGGAATCTGAAGATGATAAGCCATATATTCTTGCCTCCGAGGCATACTAGGTTTACTATGCCGAGGACGAGAAATATAAAGACTGGAATATGGTCGTTCACCTCAAGCCATGAGATCTTTATGATATGGGTGATAGTGACATTACTTATGACAGTGAATCCTTCCAACTCATGAATTTTGAAAACTTCTTTCCTCAAGGAGACGATAATTTGACCATTATCAGGTATATGTCTTTTCTTAAATTATTTAAATAATTAACTACTAATTACTAATTTTTTTTCTAAATATATTATAATTCTAACAATAATTTTTTTAATATCTCCTTTCGGGCAAGATGATGATCAAGAATAGCAGTTTCAAAAATTTTTATCATTCAAATAAGTTTTTTCCATAAATAAATATGTACAAAATAAAATTGGTACAGTTTTTTAAAAATAAAAAAGTTACAATTTGTAGCGGTTATAGAACCACTAGAAACTATTAAAATTGGTTCAATTTTTTAAAATAAAAAAAATTACAATTTGTAGCGGTTACAGAACCGCTAGAAAATACACAACTGTTACAAAATTAATAAAGCTGCTGCAAATAGTAAACAACTGCTAGAAAAGTCCTGCTGATCTCTATAAATACCATATCACCTCCTCATTCATTTGTCCCATCTCTGTTCCTTCATCTCCTCTTCTTCTTTATAATTTTCTCTTTTCTTCTTACTCTCTTATGTGGTATTTTTTTCCTCTTATTTATATGGTAAGATGGTATTCATTTTATAAATCTTAATTTCTTTTATTTATCTTTATTTATAATTTACTAACATATTTATTTTTCTTTTTCTTTTAGATTTTTCTTCTTCACATTTCTCATGCCCTCCTCAACTAATTCAACCACTTTTCAACACACGAGTTAAGGTTCAACATTATAAACTATTCCATTTCCAACTCAACTATCTTATTAAATTAAATTAAATTTGTTTGACACAATCATAATTTAATTACTTATTATTTATCACAAAATTCAAATATATAACATGTAATACATTGGGAAATATATATATTAACATAAATTCTCTAATATAATCTTTGTAATGGTTTTTTAATTTATAATATTATATTTTATAATAATAAAAATTTTGAATTTTATATTTTTTGCTTGGAATGAATTTTGTAGCGGTTCAGAAACCGCTAGAAAAATTAAAAAAAGCAGGAAAAGTTTCATAAAATGTAAATTTGGTTACACTTGGTGCCAAATTTCTAGCGGTTAACAAGCGCTAGAAAGTTTTGGTGCCAATTTGAAAATTTTGCTTTCGGGCAAAATAAAATTTCATCCAAAACTTTCTAGCAGTTCTTTAAATAGCTACAAATATTGTACAAATTTTCTAGCAGTTATAAACCGCTACAAATATTGTCACATACTCCTACACTTGCTTGTTTTTCTAGCAGTTACAATTTTCTGGCGTTTTGATCATACTGTGTAGCGGTTTATCTAACCACTACAAATGTTGTTTATTGCGGGTAAAACCGTTAGAAACATCATAATTTAACCGCTAGAAAATATATTTTTTTTTGTAGTGAATTAGCGACCGAAAATTATTTTGTTGCTAATTTTTGACAAATTACTGACAAAAATTTTGCCACGAAATCTAACCACTAATTAGTGACCAAATTTCATTTTGTCACTAAATTCCGTTGCTAACCTATTGAAAAATCCATCATTAAATATTTAGCAATGAAACTTTTTCTGTTAGAAATTTTTATCGCAAATTCCATTGCTAATTTTAATCATAAAATTTATAGCAATGAAATTAGCAACGAAGAAATTCTGTTCCTAATTTTCATTGCTAATTCTGTCACTAAATTGTTTGTCATGGAAATTTTTATCACTAATTTCATCGCTAAGTCTATTATGTCACAATTCCATTACTAATCTTTCGGTAATTTTAAATTTCATTATCTTAGATTATAATCTGACACCAATTTATGTAATAATGTAATTAAGAATATAATGATTTAAACATAATTTTAATTGTATAATAAATTGATATATTTGTGAAGTTGGTGTTAATGAAGGTATCATCACCATTTATCTCATTATTAGATACAGACTAAGAATAGGAAGACCCTTTCTTAGAAATTTTTTTTATATTTCACTAAAATCAATTTCTTTTGATTATAAATAATAATTAAACAAATATGATAACAATATTAATAGCTTTCTTATACAAATTGATATAAGAAAAAAATAATCCTATTATATGTACAATATATTAAAAAATGTAATATATGATAGAAATTCAAGACTAAAAAATAAATTTATACGAACACCTTAATTTATGATTGTAAATCAAACTAATGTAGATTAAAGTGAATTTTGAATTTTAATTATTAAACAATGAAATTTAATCATAATATAATTAATACTCATGATATAGATTGGTTTTGATTTTCAATGCAAAAACAAATGGTATATACAAAGAATTTTAAGAAAATAAATTATATAGAATACATATACAAGTAGGAGAATGTTGCTTATCATAATATATTCAAATCATTTAATTTTTTTTATACAGAATAATTTATTAAATTTTTTTATAGTAGCTATTTTTTGAATAACAAGATATTTTACTAATTATAAATGGTTTTCATCAAATATATAAAATACATGTGCATAATATAATATAATGTAATATTTACATATATAATTAAATTATATATCTTTTCAATGTTAATTAAAAAAATTAAATTTCAAAAATATATTTATGAAAAAATTATGTATATTAAAAATTAATATTATATTAAAAATATTTTTGAAAAACAAAATATTAAAAATAAATATTTTAAAATTATTTTGTCATTAAAATAGTTAGGATTAAAATTATCATATAGTTTATTTTTAATTTTTAATAATATATATGTATATATAATTGTTTGTGTAAAAGAATATTTTATATATTTAATTTTGCATAGTAAATTAGTTGGTTCATTGAGCTCAATTGATAAAGTTGCGGACGCACACAAATGAGGTCTTTGGTTCAAACCACGGAGAAGTCATTTTGAGGAGAAATTATATGGCGAGGACACGTGGTGGCAGAGATGAGGTGGGTGGCGGCTATCACCAGCGATAAGGTGGCTGCTGGCGAAGATAGCGATAGAATTGAAATTCCATCACCAATCCAATTAGTGATAGAAGAATTAGTGACGGAATAGAACTAGCAATTCCGTTGCTAATCGCATATTTTTTTGTAGTGGCAATTCAATTAATGTTATGCTCAAGCCTGAGTCATAAGATAATTTTACAGTTTTGGGAAATGAGTAAATCAAGCACTCAAACTACTACACGAGTTGCATTGAAAGTGAGTTCTCAAAAAGTTCAAAATTTTTCAAAAAATTTCATCCCTCATACAGGATTGAACTTTGTGTTTAGGAGAAGTTTTTAAAATGATGTAAATAGAAGAGTTCCATTTTCCCAAAATAAAATCTGGCTTAGTGGTTTGATACTATTTAAATTAACCCGGCTAGTGTATTTCAATAAAGTGTTACACATTATCTATGTTGCAGTGACAAGTAATATATATTAACTATCATAATAATTGCAATAGTGTAATGGCAAAAAAAATTACAACAGTGACAAGTAATAAGTCTATTAACTATCATAATAATTACAAATTAAAAGCTTATAGTTAAATAAATACTTCATAGCAAAATAAGATTTTATTATCTTCCACGTCTGGGTGTTTGTTCTAAAGAGTGTTAATCACATTGAAGCAACACCATAATCAGAATAAATTATGCCATCGTGGAAGATGTTGAAGAAAGATGCAAATAGTTAGGAATAGAGATTGATGATTGTAGGAAGTGAATGACTATCAAAAATATCAATGCGCAGTAAGGCTGCTTTATAAGTGAAATTTACATAAAAAATGACATAGGCAACTCGAAAAAAATTGGGGCCACACAGCAAAGATACCGCTAATAAGTTGAATGTAGGACTCAATACCTATCCCTCCTATTCTCTTCCAATATTTGTTGAACTATTTTTTACAACCTCTATCTATACATTCATTATTTATGTTAAAAAGATAATTGCATACGCAATCACAATGCCAATAATATGGAGAAAATTATCTCTTGACAATATGTTAATTTTATTATAATTTTTAATAACGTTGAGGAAAAAGTATTCAGAAAAAAATCGAAATTTCAGGGGAACAAAAGAGGAATGGCTAAACATTATTTCTGCAACAAGTACAGTGCATGTGAAAGCCAAATAGGCACATTAACTATCATATTAATTACAGAAACAAAGCCAAATATGTACATCATATGCAAAATATGATTTATTATTTTTTTTAACTTTTTAAATTTGTTCTAAAAACTGTGATAACCAATTCGAACCAATAGCCTAGTTAGGAATAAAGTAACCGTGAGATTCAATCATAGAAGATGGTGAAGAAAGCTACAAATAGTTGTGAATAGAGATTGATAATTGCATTAGATGAATAACTTATGAGAGCATCAATATGTATGTAATAGAACATGCTGTAAGTGAAATTTCTCAAAATACTAGAAGGTTAACGTGAGATAGGCCACTCGAAAAACACAGCACCCATGGTAAAAATCGAACTAGCAAATTAAATGGGGGCTCATAAAATGAGTAGCCAATACACCAAAGGTGGATCTTATTAGTCCCTCTCTTCCTCTCCCAACCTCATTGAACTATTCCTCATTTAACTATTTTTGAGAATCTTTATTTATAGTTTTATTCATATGTTAATAAAATAATTGCATAACCTATGATCATATCATTCATATAGAGGTATCTTTTTACTGTAAATTTAATTTTATCATAATTAATTATTTAATAAAATTGCACAATTAAGAAGTAGCAAGAATAATAAAATTCAGATTTTCATAAGAAAATGAATCACTAAACATCAGTTATGCAATGTATACAATGCGTGTGATAGGCAAATATGTACATTAACACTATTAGAGAAAAGATGTTTTACGTGGATTAAAATGGACTTTTTAATTATGAGTTTTAGAAAGATGTGTATCCCATTGACGTAGTAATTATGCTTTTTTCACGTCGTTTATGCAAACTCTGTGACAAGCCACTTTTTTGTGGCAGTTAATTCTTAACAATTTATGTGAAAAGTTATCATCCCACATTGTTGACCAAATCAAAATGATGTGTGATTGTGAACTTTTCACAGTGGTTACTTGTAACAAATACTGTGGAAAGTTACCACAACGTTTGTAAAGTAACCCTTATGCCAGAGTTTAGTTTATTATCAAATGCTTGAAAATTAGAAAGATCAAATTAATTAACCAAGAATCAAAATTGTGAAAAAAATTTAAAAACCACAAAATAATTATCTTACTTCTATTTACTTCATGAAGTTTCTTGGTGACTCTCTCAATAAAGCTGTTCATGTAGCAAATAGAATAATATCCCCATTCAACATAATTCCTTGTTTGACAATGTTACTAAAACAATGAAAAATAAAACCCAATGAGAAAATTTTAATAAAGAATAAATATATAAGAAAATATTTAGTTTAAACAACTTACTCGGGGAAAAATTCATGATAGTGGGTGACTACTTGTGAAAGATGGCTTTTTCTTATTACTCACTAAATTATATCCTAAATAATTGGAAAATATATATATTATAACATGCAATTATTAACTTTATACCTAATAAATTTATAAACTTATAATCACGTCTCAATGATATCTTTAGATTCCTTATGTGGCGTTCCAAATAAGGAATCAAACTTGACTTTTTTCATTTGTTGATAATATTTTTCTCTAGTTAATAGCTTTGGAGCCATTTTATATTCTTGTGAGTCATTAAATGCCTTTTTCAATTTACGATAAGAGTTGTGTCAACTAAGAAACCTCCTATAACGCAGGTAGATTGTCCTTGTTCAATGCTTAAATTAGATGTATGAGTGCCCTCTTCACATATAAGACATATTTTATGCCTCTTAAACACTATAAGCAATCAATAAAAAAGAGTAGTATCAATATGGGATTGAGGGAAAGCGATAATATGATGACATCATACTATACTACTGTAATTAACATAACCACACAATTAATTGATAAACACCAATATATGCAATACATACTATATCAAGATAGTATTCCCCACTAATATCTATTGCATGTAACTTGAGTATCGAGCATCAAACGATGAGGAAAGTGACATCAAACTGTGCTTCCAAGCAGAATGGCGAGGAAAACAATCACAAACCATTGTTTAAATATGTTTTGGAAGAAAAATATATAGAACAAAAATGTCTATGTAATTCGCGCCATGAGTACATCACCAAAGTTGGCAAATTGACACAAGCACAAAACCTCTTATCTACAATCCATGAAGTAACACATAATCCGTAATGTTGGACTTAGAACATGAGGAATCATATTAAAGTAAGAAAAATTAATCTTTTAGTTCTTTGACTTTTTACTCACTTATGACTCAAAGTATAACTCAGAGTGTAACACCTTCACGAGCATTACCCAATATTTAATCATTTTCACCACATTTTCAAGTACATCGGATTATCTACTTGTAATGCTAACTATAGTAAAAAAAAAAAAAAGAACTCAAACCAATCAACACATTTTTACTATAGTTATAAAAATAACCTTACATATTTAGTCAATTAATCACATACACCTAGAACTAAAGGTAGACCTCTGATTAATCAAATATAATAATTAAAATAAATAAACTTTGATAACTCTATCATTCATAACCTATACCTCACAGTACTTAGAGTTTTAGTGTTAAAGAATTGGGAATTGTAGTACTTAAGTCTCATTGATAATCCATAATAAATTCATGATGAAGGAATCATATAAATAAATGTAGAATAATGTCTAAAAGGTGGCAATATACTGAATTCAACATAAATATAAATAGTGGAGATGCTACAACTCATTAGTGTAGCCTTAGTCCCTCTAAGTCTTCCCTAGTGTCCCTCTCCTAAAACTTTCACCTGAAAAATATAGGAGTAACATAATAAGATAAACGTATCAGTAACCAGCTGTCCTACCAATGACACACACCAATATATGCTTGTAAGGTGTCAGGTGAGATAGTTATAAAATAACATTTAAATGCATATATACATGCATGCATATATACATTGCAACATAATGAATCATAGTATGTATAGTAGTTCAAGTCATAGTACATTAGTAATCAAAATCATGATACTCAATTCAATATAGTCATTGTACTCAACATAATCATGTTACTCAATGCTGTCATAGTACTCATAACCTCCCTCATGATCACCTCCTTATATCCTCTGACTAAACTCATGGGCTGAGTCTTTACCTATGTAACTAGTCACTAAACAAACTCACTATTCATGTGATGTGAAACGACCAGCAAATGCTATAGACACATGGCTAGACCATGGGTTCCCTCTGGTGAAACTAATGGGGTGTCATAGCTCCTTATAGCATGTATGGAGCATAGCCTCTCATAAAACAAGTAAGGTATTGTGGCCCTCCTAGAACAAGAGGGTATAATTGGCCCAGCCAAAGATTGTCAAATGGCAACCTCGCTACGTGGTAAAAGTAACCTCCCTCAACTATGTCTCAACCTCTCTATAGTTCACAGGACATAGACCAAGATTTCACAACATATTCATTTATAATATTCATACAATTCAAGATCATATTCTCAAGCAAATCATCATAGAACTAAGATTTTGTAAGATCATAATTCATAATATAACTCATAATCATTCCTTAATATATTCTATCATCCAAAATCCTAGTAATCAATAGTTTTAAACATAATATAGTTTATAATATAACCTATTGCACAACTCAAGATATGACTTGTATCATAATTCAAAATATAACTCATATAGCAAAGCAAGGAATTATATCCTTAATCCAAATCATAGAACTTGAGAAAATCAAATATTTATTAATAACTTTTTTTCCTTAAAAATAAAGAACAATAAATCTCATAATATAAATCAACAGTAGTTACTATTATTGCTTAGTTCCAAAATTCTCACAAACATACGATGGCATGCACAATAGATAGGAAAACCAATTACTTGTCAATGGAGTTATAGAGTAAAATTTCAAATGCTATCCCATGCATCAAAACTTGACTCTAAGATCAATAACATGAATCAAATAATTGATCTAACCACTGAAAATACTGAATTAGATATCCTAAGGCCATTATACAAAATTCAACCCAATCCAATGGTGAACATCTATGAAATCATTGATTTATCACTTAATGTTTGGTCTTTAAAAATCAAGAGAACATGTTCATCACAGACCTAATAATTTACACACCAAAGCATGAACCAATGATCCCATCGTTGAAAATGATAGGTTGTCTATCCTTAACTTGGAGACAACATGTCACGCCAATCTAACAATCAACAAATCCACAAGCATCAATTTCTAACTTGAAGTTTTATTCTCAACATCCCCAAAAAGCAGAGTTTTGATCAAGCTTAAGAACTTGAATACCAAAGCCACTACAAAAAAAAAAAAAAGCTCATTATTGATGGAATTAATAACAAAAAATTATTCCGTCTCTAATTTTTGATAGATTAGTGACAAAAATTTCATTGCTAATTTTTTTCGCTAAATTGTTTGGCATGAAAATTTCTATCATTAATTCTGTCGCTAAGTCTATTCCTCATGATCATTCATCTCATCATTAGATAACAACTTAAATAATATAACAATTTAAATATATTTTTAATTGTAAAATAAATTGATATATTTGTGGAGTTAGTGTTAATAAAGGTATCATGATCATTCATCTCATCATTAGATATATACTGAGACAAAAAGATGATTCTTAGAAAACTTGTATTATGTTTTGTTGAAATCAATTCCTTTTCATCATTAATAATAATTAAACAAATATGACAAGAATATCAATAAATTTTTTATATAAATCAATATAAGAAAAAAATAATTTTATTATATATAATATATTGAAAGATGCGATATATGATAGAAATCAAAAGCGACATATGAATTTATATGAACATCTCAATTTGTTATTATAGATCAAGCTAATGTTGAAGTAATTTTGAATTTGAATAATGAAACAATAAAATTTGATCATGATATAATTAATAACTCATGATATAGATTGATTTTAATCTTCAATGCAAAGACAAATGGTATATACAAAGATCTTTTTCTTAAAAAAAATTATTAGGATACATAAACAAGTATGAGAAGCGTGTTTATTATAATCTATCTATTCAAATTATTTACTATATAAAATTTTTTAATGATAAATTTTTTTACTAATTATAAATGATTTTCATCAAATATATAAAATACAAATTAATAATATAATATAATGCAATATACTACATATATAAATAAATTACAAGTCTAATCAATGTTAATTAAAAATGAAAATTAAATTAAAAATGTATTTATAAAAAATTATTTATGACTTAAAATTCAAAGTTAGGTTCATTTGAAATTAATATTATAGTAAAAATAATTTTTAAAAGAAATAAAAAATTATAAAATAAAAAGTCATATAAATATTTTAAAATTATTTTGTCATATTAATAGTTAAAATTAGAATTATCATATAATTTATCTTTAGTTTTTAATAATATGTAATATATATAATTGTGTAGGTAAAAAAATTATATATATAATTTTGCATTAAAAGACTATAGGTTCATTGAAGCTGTACGAATAAAGACGTATGCTTGCATACACGAGGTCCATGGTTTGATTGTAATGAAGATTCTGTTGCTAATCCGATTCCATCATTAAATGAAAATTTTATCGCTAAATTCTATCTCTAATTTTGTAGTTAGCATGAATCAATGCTATAACCATTCAGATTCTCAATTTGGATGCTTCAAGCCAACTTACCAAATTTGACTCTAACCTAACGGAGAACATAATCACAAACATTCATTTATCAAGACTGCCATGAGTTTGTGGAAAAATAGCTTCCCATCTCAATTTAAACTCTTTTAAGCCTAATCCAACCTTTGTATTTATTTTACTTCTCTAAATCTTGATATTTTCCATGATAATTCCTAAAATCTTCTTTCATAATAATTTTTCATTTATTTAATAATATTTACGTCAAAATTAAAAGACTAAAATAAACTAACAAACATATTTGATAATATGTAGACATTTAAAAAATTTTCAAGTGAGAATTAATTTATCTATATTTTTGTTTAGCGTTACTTAAATTCAATATTCTCTATCCTTTTAACATTATATATATATATATATATATTATATTTTTCATACTTAATATTTAATTGATTTTGGTATATTTTCTCTACTTGAATAATTATGCGGTAAACTCAATTTACTTTGAAATAATTCTTTCATAATGTCTCTTAAATCTTATGAACAAAAATAGGGATGTTACACAATGTGACTTAATCGCTCAACTTTTGATTTGGTTAAAACTCAAATCTATAACACCTTATAACTATGAACCACTAAAGGTTAGGATTGATCCTGGGAAAAATAGAACTCTTTTATTAAATTATTCTAAAAACTTCTCCCAATCACAGGGCCTAATCCTATATAGGGGAAGAATTTTTTTGAAAAATTGCAAACTTTTTGAAAAGTTACTTCTTCTTTTTTTCAAGACTAGTAAAATTATCTAAAGACCTAGGCCCTGATGTGTGAGCTCAATACACACACTTGCCTTTATTTACTTCACTTCTACTCTTACTATCATCAATCAACCATCATGGCAGATGGTACTTACCTGTCTCTAGCTATATAGTTCCTCCTCCTTGTAGAGGGAATACATGTCTATATGCAAGTAATACAACTTGCCAAAAAGATATATATTCACATATAACCTATTTATATGCATTAAGATCATTACAAATTATAAGTAGGGGCATTCTTGATTCTTCTACCTTGTTTCTTCTTCAATCATAATGTTCTTGCCCTTAAAGCTATTAACCTTAATTATACAATATGGAAGAAAGGGGGGGTGAGATTTTAAAGAATCACTGTGGTAGCAAATTCCATCATATAACAATACAAGATGACAACTAAGCATAGAAAATAGGCCATAGAGAAATAAAACCTTACGAGCTATGCATTAAAGCAAACTATACGCAAAAATTAGATAGCCAAGATGAAATAACTAGTGCACAAATAAATAGCAAAGATTGTCCCATGGCTATCAGCTACTCATGGCCATGGCTAAATGATCCATATAAGAAAAGGATTACATGTTCTGATGTTTAACTGCAACATTATGGCGCAAGCAAACATACAACAACCGATACACAATCATAAGATAGGAAAGAACTAGTACCTGATATGCTTTCTTCCAGAATAAATTGAACCTTATTGTCCTCATTTTTTTGGTGTTTCCTTGACAGGCTAAGGCAATTATCAAAACCTATCATTTATGTATACATGAGAGTAAGTTAATCTCACATCCTAAAAATTTTCATCTGGCAATAAAGGATCAAAAATTAGAATGAAGGTCAATGTAGGAACTAGACGGGGAGATAAAACAACTTTTGATATGGAACCCTAAAAAGGTCAGGGCTAGTATTTTTGTAATTATCGGTCTAAGAAGGGCAAAATGGGAAAATTTGAGAAAAATTCTAGAAATTTCCCGAAAAATGAGAAAAGTGTAGAGTAGAGGTTTTGGAAACTTGGTTGAGGCTCGAAAGGTGAAATTTCAGTGAAAATGAATTATTATGGAATTTCCCGTAAGCGGAGGTTTTCGGGAAATTATTGGAAAATTGCAAGAAAATAATTATTTTAATAAGTCAGAGGCCTCAATAAATTTGGAAGATTGATAAAAAATTCATACCAATGTTTATTTGAATTTATAAAATTGTTTTTAGGTCTTGGAAACTCAGGAATTAATTTTAGCAAATTTATTTTCTCTCAGATTTACCGATAAAGGCCTAATAGGAGAAAATTCAAAATAAATAACTAGAGGTGATGAAAAATTATGAAAATTTTCAGATCATATTCTCATGTTAAAAGGTGAATTTTCAAAGAGAAATGAATTTTTGGAGGTCTGGAAAAATTATGAAATGTTACTAGTGAACACTAACCGATAAAGTTTCTAATTGGTTTGAGATAATGATTTGGTTTGTGGGCCATATTTTTGGACCAACCCAAACCATTTGTGGGGCCCGAATTGAGTCCAATAAGGGCCCAATTTCGTGCAAAATCTAGAGGCTTCAATTAATTAAAGAAAAATGCAAAAATTAAGAGATATTTGTGTGGAAAAATCTAGCAAATGTACACATGTTCAAATCTGATCAATTCCCACACTTGATAGCTGCCAACACACCTCCTTATCTATCATTTGGGTGTGCTAATTAGGGAGGAAAGTGACAGAATTTTTGGTCTATAAATACCCCTTGAAAATACAAAGAAAACGTTAGAAAATTGGGAAAAATAAGGAGAAACTCTGCCACTGTTCATCCAGTCCTGTTGCACAAAATTCTTGAGGATTTTTAGGCAAGAAATCATCCAACTTGCTTCAAGGAAACATTAAGGTATGTCCAAGCATCACTATCCCTAAGTTTTACATTGATTAAACAAGGATTTTTGCTTGGGAAAATATTGGAAAAAGGTTGGAAAATTCTGAAAAATTCGATTGAGATGTGTGATGCTTAGGGAAGGATAGAAACCTTAATAATCAAGTGGAATAAGGAAGATTAAGCAATGTATGGATTATTTTTGGATGAAATCAAAGTTAGGGTTTAAGGGGAGAATTTTCGTCTAACACTATTCATGCAGGAGATGATTAAATTTGCTTGATTTGATGATTCCAATGGCTTTAAAACAATTTTTGTGTAGGGATATGATGTTGGAAAGTGTTTAAAATCATTGAAATTAAAAAAAGAATTTTCGGAAAACTAAGGACCCCTATTCAGCCAAACCAGGTTCATGGGGAAGGAGTGTGATTTTCAAAAATCTAAAACATTGTGTAGAAATGAGTGATGAGATGATTGATTCTAAAGAAGGAATCAATTTGTTAAAAATCCAAGAAAAAGGGGGGAAATTGTTGAGTTAAGGTTTAAGTATTAGAATTAAGTTGTTTTGTGATTAATATGGCCTATGATTATGCTTGGTAGGCATTGAGAGGAGGAATTAAGGAGAAGCATTCCTCCTTAGAGGAATTAAGTGGACAAGCTTTGCCAAGGTAGCTTTGAATTATAATTTGATTGTTTATCTTACTTGTTTGTTGTGATTGTTGTTGCTTGGATTGGAGGAATTTTATGGTGACATTGTTTGTTTGATTGACATTAGTTATGCTTTGGCCAAATGCTTTGTGGTATGTCAATGTGGATAATATGATGTTCCTCTCCTTGCATGATATTTGGTATGAATTCCTATGAGTTGGGAATGATTTGGATTGCATGACATTTCACAATTAAACTTGCATTGATTTATGATAATTATAATTCATATGCTACTAAGATTTCTTTGAAATCTCATTCCTCCTATGTTATTTTATGCCCTAATTAGGAAGTGGACCAAGCATGGATCAAGGGAAGGAATTGGCCTTGGCATGAAATAGCTTTATGAATATTATGTTATGTTAGAAACTTGTATCAAGTGTACCAAACTTTATGTTGATTTTATGATAAGTTATGGATGACATTTTGATGTAAGTTATATTGTTATTCTATGTTCCAATGTTGGAATTATGCTTCAGGCATTATGGGATAGAAATTTCCTAAAAAGTGCCAAATTTGTAGCACATAAAATAATAAGCAATTGTTAGAGTTTGGACATGAAATTTTACAGGCAAATATATCTCATTTTTAGCTTTAAAAAAAGTGGTAATTCATTAAATTTGGAGTTGTGTGCTAAGAGTTATACCCTTCCAAAGTTGGGCAAAAATACTAAAAATTTGAAAATTTACCAAATGAGCAGTATATTTTGACAAATTTTCTAGAATTATTCTGGATAGAATTGGACCTAATGATTATTTTTTCTTCGTAGAACTCTTAGCAAGCTTCGTGTGAAAATTAGAACCACTTCGTTTTGATTTTTCTAGATTTAGTTATGAATTTTCAAAATTGGCCCATTTTTGGATGAACAATATACAGACAGAATGAAAAGTAAAATCCTGAATTTCAAACTTTTCATCCGGAAATGCTACGAAATGACTTATATTGGTTCTAATTGACATATAATAGGTTATAAAGGGAGGTGTGACTAATACTTATTTTGTTCATAACTTATAATTTAAATAACTCCTCTGTGATCCCAACTTTATTCAAACTCTAACCTTACTATATATATTTAGTTGTACTGGATTAAAAACGTTATGTTTGTTACTGTATATATTTAGTCGTACTGGATTAATTCCTTCAGGTTCCTTTCTTGGCTTGGATTTCTATATCCTTCTTGACTTTAAGCTCCCCATAGTACTTTTTAAGGTTCTTTAACTCTTTTTTTAGTTCTCCAGATCCTTTCATTTACCTACAACATCAACATAATTTCTTATAATGTCTAATTCTTTATGATCCAAGG
The DNA here is from genome assembly GCF_004799145.2 of Neltuma alba. Taxonomy (NCBI): domain Eukaryota; kingdom Viridiplantae; phylum Streptophyta; class Magnoliopsida; order Fabales; family Fabaceae; genus Neltuma; species Neltuma alba. The sequence goes on along the minus strand of NW_021634529.1, from coordinate 83,909 downwards.
TAAATGAAAATTAGCTAAGAGTCATTAAAAACACTTGAAAAAGCATGAATTGAATGCAAAAAGATAGTGATAAGAATTGGCTCAAAGATAGGCAAGAAGTACGTGAAAACACTTCAAGAACTTTAGAAATAACTCAAGAAAGAGTGTAAAAATAAAATCAAATTAGAAGTTTAGTTAGCTCCCAAGTGCCATTTTTTGTTGAGCATCAATTCTTCATTGATAGCCTCCTTCCATTTAGGAATTTTCAATGCATCATGTACATTCTTGAGAATATTATCATATGAAATTTTATCTATAAAATCTCTAAAAAGCAAGAGGTAATTTCTCATACGACACATAATTACCTATAGGATGTTTGGTAGTGCAACTACTTACCCCTTTCCTAAATGAAATAGGCGAATAAAGGTCATCATATGGCAGATTTGAGTTAGAGTGAATGATTGGTGTGGAGCATGTGTTTCTTCAACTTCTTCTTGTTGTTCTGTCATAGAGGCAGTAATTCTATGAGGATATATTTCATCCGAATCATTTTTGTTTGACTCCTTTGGGTTGGTATTTATATCAATATTGACGAGAAAACTATTTTTAGCAATTTTTGAGTCATTTTGGATATGTTGATGCTTTGTTTAGGCCTCAAAATAGGAAGATGGATCATAAGTAGGAACAACTTGTGGTGTGGAGTTAAAGAAAGTGTCATATAATGGACATTTGACCTTAGAAAACTCTCTTGAGGGGCTATGTAATGAAAGTAAAAATATTTTTCATCAAAGGTGACATTATTAGAAATGAGATATTTTTGAATAGGTGGATAATAATATTTATGCCCTCTTTAAGTAGGTAAATAATCAAGGAGACACATTTTAAGGAATGAGCATCAAGTTTGGAATAGTAAGTAGAATGAACATAGGTAATGTAACCAAAGACACATAGTGGTAAGAAACAAATAAGACAGGTATTAGGGTAGGATTGAAGAAGGAGTTACATAGGTGTTTGGAACTTGACAGTAGGGTTGTGCAAAAACCCGGTGGTCTGGCATAACCCAATACAACCCAAGCAAACCCAATCTAGTCTAGTCTAGAAAAGATTAGCTCGAAGCAAAACTAGACTATACTAGTCTTATTAGGCTAGACTAGACTAGGGACTAACCCCTTAGACTAGTCAATCCAATCCAATCTAACTCGAGTTTTTATTTTTTATTTTTAACTATTGTTTATATAATTTTAATTTGTTTTAATTCTTCTATACAAGTTTTTTGTCAATTCAAATAATCAAAGATTTATGTATTAACTTCTTGAGTGATGAGCATGTGCATATATTTTCTTCAGTATAAGATCAATACTGATGATGATTAATAAATAAAACATGACATTATTGAGAAATTGAAAGGGAACGATCAAATTTAATGAAGTTTGGATCAAAACGTGAAAAATTTTATATAGAAAGTTGAAATGTTGCCTCCCATTGAAGAAATTTTTTTTTAAAAAATTAAATTGAAATCCTGGACTGGTTAGACTAATCTAGGTAGTCTATTAGACCAAGTCAAGTCCAACCCAACCTCGGGTTGGTATTGGACTGGATTAGATCTTCAGCTATCTTTTTTAAGTCGAGGTCTTTAATGGACAAGACTTCAGATTGATAGCAAACTCAATCTAGTCTAGTCCATGCACACTCCTACTTGAGAGTAGGGGAAGGCATTTGGTTTATAAGATATATAGAGGTAAGAATAGCATCTCCCTAAAAATGAGGAGGGGCGTTAGAACCAATGAGGAGGGATCAGGTCATATCTAAGAGTTGATGATTTTTACGCGTAGAAACCCCCTTTTACTATGGTGTATAGCGACAGGAGCTTTGGTGGTAAATACCATGAGAGGTGAGATAGTTGGCAAAAGCAAGACTAAAATATCCTTTGGCATTGTCAGTTCAAAGGATTTGAATAGATGTGTGAAATTATTTTTGAATCATGTTATGAAATTGCTGAAAAACAGGGAAAAAAAACTGCTAGTTTTTCTTTTAGGAGATACAGCCAAGTAAATCATGTGTAATCTTCAATAAATGTAACAAACCAACAGGCCCATGTGGTGTTCGTAACTCATGAATGTCCCCACACATCACTATGGACTAATTGCAAGGGATGGGAGCATTTGTAAGATTTAGGAAGATGAGTTACAAGTATGTTTAGCCAAGGAACAGACTTCACAAGAAAAATCAAAATGATCTTTATTCATAAACTTCAGATACAACTTTTTAAAACAGTCCATGCTTGGATGACTAGAATGAAAATGCAAAATTTTAACTCCATCTAAAATAGAAATAAGACTAGCGAAAGACGAAACTAAATCACCCATGGTAATGCTTGCAGCATATGCTTGCTTCTCTGTAACTTTTTACTTACTGAAATAATAGAGGCTGCCATCACGATCACCCCAGCCAATCATTCTCCCCAATCTCACCTTGGAAAAGACAATCACATGATTAGAAATTAACATTGACCTTATTACATGTAGTGAGTTTTACCAATAGATATGAGATTGCAGGTTAAACAAGGAACATAAAGTACATTTTCTAGGGTAACGGTAGGAGATAAAATAATAGTGACAATACTAGTAACAACAGCATGTGAAGAATCAACAATCTTGAAACCCAATGTTCATTAAATAGTTGGAGTTCAGAGAATAGTGACTTATCACCAATCATATGATCAGTAGCCCTAAAATCTATAATCCAAGAGTTAGAATATTGGCAAACGAAAGGAGAAGCAACAGGGAGCATACTTGATTTGGTAGCTATTAAGCTAGTTACAGTACTCACTTTAGGGGTTTTTTGAGTGATCAAGCTGATCCTTTAAATGAGTAAGGTTGGGTTTATAGTCATCCTCAAGAGCAGTAGAACTTCCACAGCTTTCCTTCTTTGTTTTATCATGGTTTGATCTCCCTTGCAACTTCTAATAACTATCTTTAGTGTGGCCAAGCTTATTACAATGATCACAGAATCTATATTGTTTATCAGCATTAGACGGACCACAAGTTACCATAGTAGACGTGTCTTTAGTCAGAGAGGGAGAAACACCTCCTATAAGGGTAATTCTGATTAACTTAGAATATACCTTCTAACATCTTCATATTCTGGATTGAGGCCAAACAAAAATTTATATATGCGTTCAGTCTCAATAACCTTTTGGTAATATTTGGCATTATCAAGGCATGATCAATTATGTATCTCATACAAGTCAATCTGCTACCAAAGTTGGAGCAAGATGTTTTCGTAGGTAGTAAAGGTTTTGTCACCTTGTTTGATAGCATTGGGTTGCCTTTTGATTTCAAATAGAACAGCAACATTTGAGGCAGAGGAGTAGAGTTCTTTAGCAAGATCCCACATATCCTTAGCATTCTTGTATAACATTGTTAGATTTTTTGGGCTTGGATCCGCCCTTGATGGGCCGGATTATTTGACCGGGTATAAAGAGAATATATCAGTCAAAATCCAAGCGATATTGTGATATGTTTGACTTGGTCAAACACCCTGAATCATATCCAATCGGTTACGATATAAATCTAATTAATTTATATCAAATTAATTAATTTATATTGTGTAGATTAAATATATATTAAGTATATATATTTAGAATTAATTGTGATTGATTCTGGATTTGAATTCAAAATATCATGATATTATGAGATAAAGATATATTATGTCTTATCTCAGATTTTATCTGATGGGCTCAGTGGATATTTTTATGCTACCCAAAATATCCCTGACAAAAGCTATAAATAAAGGCTTCCCCCCATCAGTTCAAATCACTCCAGTAGTAGAGCTTTCCTACTATATATATCTCTCTCTTATTTTCTTTCTTGCAAGAGTGGTGCTCTGCTGTGCACTTAAAAGCTTAGACTTTTATAGTCTAGCTTAAGCGTGAGCTAAAAGGATTAGACCGACCCGACCCTAGATCCGACTCGGTATGTTTTCGATCCATTCTTAAATTTATCTTACATTGGCATCAGAGCCGAGATGTTCTTGAGGCTCTCAATATATGTGTGCATATATATAATACACGCTCATTTTTTCTACTGCATCATGAATATGCCGTATGCAATTCGAACTCTATATGCTTGTGTTTTAAACTCAAATACACACTCCGTTTATATAAGTGAAGTTTGAAAACATTACCTATTATTCCATAAGGTTCAAAAACGTGACCGAAGTCTTCTTTCTAAAGCTTCCAACATCGGCCGTTCGAACCATTTTTTTGGGTCTTTAAAAATGATGTTTTTAAAAGAAAATAAACCCATAGAGTTGTAGAGCACGAAAATACGAGTCCATAGACACCTAAAATGCATAAAACGGAGCTCGGAGGAGGAAGATATGGCGGTTCAAAAATGGCGGGTTGCGACGGACCCGCCGGAGCTCCAGCCGGATCTGGGGCGACCCGGCTGGAGGTCAGGGACGACCTGACCAGCCCAAAACAGCGTCGTTTTGGGCTAGCCAGGACGTAACGTTTCACTTTAAGTGAAACGCTGCGTTTCGGGTCTGTGGACCCGGATCCTCCCTGAAAGTCAGGTCGGTAGACCGACCCGACCCAAAAAATTTTTTTTTTTAAAAAAGGATTTTTTTTGGACGCGCCATGTGGGCGCGTGGGGTCCACCTAGGGACCCTTTGATCATAAAAAGCACATATATAGACTACTTGAGACGTGAGGAATCAGATGGAATAGGTCAGGTAACGGCGAGAGGCCGGAAAGGCGGCGCGTGTATGACACGCGCCGGTCCCGAGAGTGGGCGAACCTACCCCTTAATTTAAAAAAAAAAATTTTGCTTATTGGGGCGCGTGAGGGCACGTGAGGGGCTATTTTTGAGCCCTGTTTGACCTGAAATATTTCTAAAATCATGAGCAATAAATTGATATATTATGTGCCTATTTTTATGAGTTTTTGGGTACGAAAAATAGCAAATAAATGTTTTTGAATATTTATTTTTATTTTTCTTAACTTGTTCTTTTTGGGTTTAGGAAATGGCCAACTCAAACTCAAATTCTAACTCCTCTTTTGGAAAATATCCAACTTATTCTCCTCTTTCTGATGCTCCGAAATCTTCAAATTATTATGCTGCCGAAAGTACGAATAAAAGAAAAGCGCCTCAATCATAAGTAAACTCTAATGTACCTGAGGGGAGCAGTGGTGAAAGGAAATGTGTTCCTGACCAACAAGAGGAAGAAGTCTGCAGACCCAAGGACATAAATTTAATAGAACAGATAGCAGAAAAGCATGCTGATGAATACAAGCATCAAAAGTGCCTTTTTTCAAAATTGACTTATTATGCTAAACAAATTGTCAATGAGCAAGACGCACTCTTTTTCTCAAATATTGCAATCCAATACAGAGAGGAACTAGCGAGGAGGGGACACATGTTTAGTGAAGCATTTTTTAAACAAAGTCTCTGTAGATGCTGGAAAGATGTTAAAGAGAAGTTGAGAGAACCAATGATAAAATATATCATGAACGAATGAGTTTTTGTTCATATTTATTTTTCTTTTCATTTAATGTTTACTCTTGAGACTTTATTTTTGGGATTATCCAAATTTTTTTTGTAAACATTTATGCTTCGATAAATAAAGTTTTTTTTTATTTCAAATGCTTTATTTGAGTGGGAGTTTCATGAGGAAAACTCCAATTAGGGATATGTTCAAGGAAAGTCAGAGGTAAGAAAGGTAAGAGACTAACCAGGAGTAATGGGATGGGAGCCAACCTAGTTGTCTCCTGATCATGAAAAGGTGAGACTCTTATCCGGACGACCTATGACCTACTTGAATAAAGTGTGTGTATTGCATACCGTACTAAAATGCATTGTTGTCTATGTGATAGCACGATGTCTCAAAGAGGAATCAAGTCCATTATAGCTGACCTCGTAGGAGGTGACAAGCTAAACGGAGACAATTACAGCATGTGGCGTCGTAAGATATCGTATGTCCTCAGAATAAGAAGTCACTGATGTGTTGACTACTTTTCTTCCAGAGCGTGAGGCGAATGCATCGCGAAGGGACCAGGACGGCTACGCGGCCTGGAAAAGAAGGGACACTATCGCCAGAATTACTATGCTGAGTGCCATGACTGACGATGTGTTGGTGCAATTTGAAACACACCCTTCAGCCTCTGCCATGTGGGCAGCACTGAAATCCGAATTTGACAGTATCTCTGCTGCGAGGCTTAGGAGACTCACCGTCAAACTTGATAATTTCAAGCTGGGTCCTAACACTCCCATAAGGCATCACCTAAGGGCAATGCAGAACTTAATCAGGGAGCTTAAGGAAGCCGGAGGCGCTTTATCTGATGAGCAACAGATTCAAGCTGTCATGAGATCTCTCCCAGCAAGTTGGGATACCATGAAGCACACCATTACTCATAATGAGAGTATAAAAACCTTTGCTGATGTAGCTCGCCACCTCCAACTGGAGGATGATCGGATGGAAACTGTGAAGCCTGTTAGTAAGGCATATTTAACTGAAGGAAAGGGAGGGGCAACCTCCCAAAACCAGTCCAAGAGAAGCAAAGGCTCTCAAAATAAGAAAGGCGGCCCTAAAGTAAAGAAGGGAAAGAGTTCCTTCAAGAAAGGCAAGAAACCTGCAAAGAAGCGGAACATAGCAACCATCAAATGCTATGCTTGCCAACAAAAGGGACATTATGCCAAGGACTGCCTGAGCAGAAAAAGGTATTGGATTCAGATTCAATAGATTTCTCTTATGTTTCTAGCACTGCGTTTATTGCTGAAACTAATCCTGTTTGGGTTATAGACTCAGGGGCCACAGACCACGTGAGCAAAGATCGTGGGAACTTCACAGAATTTCGTCGGTTACCAGCAAGAAGCAGATGGCTTTATGTTGGGAACAACGTGAGAGTAGAAGTCAAAGGGATCGGTACTTGTGAGCTGACCCTGCATGGAGGAAAGACCCTAGTCCTGCAAAATGTCCTCTACGCTCCGGAAATCCGACGAAATCTTGTGTCTGTCATTTCCTTAGTTAAATTTCGTTTTAATGTCTTTTTTCATGATTTCACAGTAGACATTTCGTATGGGACCAACTTTTCAGTTTCTGGTTATGTTTCGGATGGTTTCTTTGTTTTAGAAAATTTCAATGATAATTTTTCTAGTTCTTGCTATGCACTTTTCTCTGATGTCAATTACGATATATGGCACGCTAGATTAGGACATATTAGTCAAGAACGCATGACCAAACTGGCAAAAGAGGGTTTGCTAGGAAACGTGTCCAAAAAGGAAATGTCTCTGTGTGAACATTGCCTTGCTGGCAAGAGCACAAGGAAGCCTTTCGGAAAGGCAACCAGGGCTAACCATCCTCTTGAATTGGTACACTTTGATATTTACGAACCAATGAGTGTTAGGGCACGTCACGGAGCATAGTATTTTATTACCTTCATCGATGATTCTTCCCGATATGGCTATACTTACCTGATTTCCCACAAATCTGAGGCATTAGAGTGCTTTAGAAAATATCTCAATCTAGTGGAAAATCAGCTAGGTTCAAGAATTAAAGCCTTAAGAACTAACCGAGGCCGAGAATACCTCTCTGATCAGTTCAAGGAGCTCTGTGAAGAAAGGGGTATTGTTAGGCAACTAACAATCCCTGGCACTCCTCAACAAAACGGAGTTACTGAAAGGAGAAATAGAACTCTCCTTGATATGGTTAGATCAATGATGGCACAAGCTGAGCTTCCAACCTCATATTGGGGAGATGCTCTTTTAACTACCACATTCATACTTAACCGAGTGCCTTCTAAATCAGTCACTACAACCCCTTATGAATCATGGACAAACCGCAAACCGGATCTAAGCATCCTAAGACCATGGGGGTCAACGGCCTATATTCGTGATTCTTCCCATAAATATGACAAGCTAGAACCGAGGGGCAAAAAGTGTATCTTCATAAGATACTCTGAGAACTCTAAGGGGTATGTCTTCATTGGTGAAAATGATGACGGTTCAATGACTGAGATAGAGTCAAGGGACGCAACATTCATAGAAACCAAATATCCTAGCAGAGGGAGTATTGATCGAACAAGCCGTCTTTATGAGGATGATGGCAATGAGGTACAACAAAGTGTTCCTCAGTCTACTGATCCGAGTGGGAGGGTTGAGCTATTTTCACAACAAGGTTTAACCCAGTCACAGGAAGTAAGTCTTACAACAACCCCACTTAGGAGAAGTAACAGAGACAAAACTCCTAAGAGACGCTTCTCAATTGAAGGAGCAACCTACATCGTTAGTCCAGAAAACGATGAAGGAGACCCCGTAAGTGTTAAAGAAGCACTAACAGGACCTGCTAAGGAAAAATGGCAGAAGGCCTTACAAGAGGAAATGGATTCCATGGAATCCAACCAAGTATGGGAATTAGTTGATCTACCACCTTGCCGAAAGGCAATTGGGAGCAAGTGGGTTCTCAAGTACAAATGTAAGGCTGATGGGTCAATTGATAAACCCAAAGCAAGGTTAGTTGCCAAAGGGTATACATAATGGGAAGGAGTGGATTACGCAGACACCTTCTCACCTGTTGTACGTTTCAACTCGATACGACTGATACTGGCTTTAGTAGCAAGTTTAGACTTAGAGTTACATCAGATGGATGTAAAAACCGTTTTCTTGAATGGAGAACTAGATGAGGAAATCTATATGGAACAGCCTGAGGGCTTCATACAGAAAGGGAATGAACAAAAGGTTTGTAAACTCTTGAGATCCATTTATGGACTCAAGCAATCATCTAGGCAGTGGTACTTAAGGTTCCACAAAGCTATAAGCTCCTATGACTTTGAAATGATCGAGGAAGATCACTGCGTTTATATCAAGCGGTTTGGAGACAACTTTGTCATTCTATCCCTCTATGTTGACGACATAGTACTAGCTGGTACCAATCTGAAACTAATAAAGATGATCAAAGAGTGGTTATCCTTGAACTTCGAGATGAAAAACATGGGTGAAGCAGAATATATCTTAGGTGTTAAGATAAGAAGAGATCGTTCTAGAAAATTGCTGTCATTGTCACAAAAGGCATACATAGCAAAGATTCTTGAGCGTTTCAATATGTGAGACTGCAAGCCTATGGATACCCCTGTGGTTAAGGGACATAACCTAAGTGAGGAAATGCACCCTACAAAACAATGCGATATAGAGCGCATGAAGAGAGTCCCATAATCAAGTGCCGTAGGCAGCCTAATGTACGCCATGTTGTGTACCAGGCCAGACATATGCTTTGCAATCGGACTTGTGAGTCGATTCCAATCCAATCCACGAGTCAAACACTGGGAAGCTGTAAAGAGGATTATGAGATATCTAAAAGGAACCATGGACTATGAGCTATGCTATCAAGGAAATGGCCTTCGTGCGGAGGGTTATTCCAATGCTGATTGGGCAGGAGACCTGGACGAGCGACACTTGATGTCAGGCTATGCTTTCCTACTAAATAACGGAGCAATCTCCTGGAGTAGCAAGAAACAAACGTGTGTGTCTCTTTCATCCATGGAAGCAGAATATGTAGCTTGTTCTGCAGCTGTCCAAGAAGCTGTGTGGCTCAAAAGATTCTTAGTACGATTGGGAATCCATGGTGGGAGTGAGGGACCAACTCTGATTCACTGCGATAGTCAAGCAGCAATAGCCTATGCAAAGGACCCTAAGTACCACAATCATACTAAGCATATAGACATAAAATATCACTTTGTAAGGGATATGATCGCTAAGAAACAAGTAACAGTTCAATACTTGTCCACTCATAAGATGTTGGCAGATCCCCTAACCAAGCCTATAGCTAGAGATCCTTTCGTTAAGCATGTAAAGGCCTTGGGCATGCGTAGAGCATGATGTATTGAACTCCTTTTTCTTTTTGATCCTTTTTTTTTTGTTCAAATACGCAGGCACAAGGCATGTTGTACTGAACCTTTTCCTCTCACTTAGTAATTCAATGCATTTTATCCAGTTCAAAGAAATTTTTCTTGTATATACATTTGTGTGTTTATACATGCATAGGCACAAGGTATGTAATACAAATATGTCGTACAGGTCACAAGATTGGCTCACTCACACGAGCAACCGCCTCGCTATGTTCTCATGGGATATAGAAAGGTTTGACAGCAGATGATCACCATGAGATGGTAGAGAAGAATCACTGCACAAATGTCACCTCAGCTAGACTGAGATGAGACCCATAAAAGTTTGGACCGAATCATGGAGAATGTGTCATCCATGAGACCTGTAGCCAGACAAGGAACTCTTCACTAGTAAGACGTCATATATAGTTGTGATGAAAGAGCTCCTGGTTCAAATGTTGGAGTGCATTTGGAACTTAAGTCTATACGGTGCTATTAAAAACCAAAAGCGACATACTCCACTTGGTGGATTGAGCACCGTAGCATGCAATTCATACTGCATGAGCTCACTCAAATCCGCAACAAGGGACGTAGATGGAAGATCCCTGATCCATTACGATGTGAGTCCCAGAAAGGAAATAAACCTTTCATAATGCCCTTAAGACTTAGACAACATCACAAGGTTTTGATTTAGTGGCAGCTACTCTAGCCTAAACCCCATGTTCAAGAATGATGCGATCTAACGGGTCAAGACTGAGAAAGCGACTATGCCAGATCTAAATGATAAATAGTCAGAAGGAAGATTTATCCTGACATACACATCTACGTTGGTGTCTATGACATGTCCCTTGCAGGTTGAACAGAACAACTAAGCAAGTGTGGATGCCATACGTATGAAAAAGGCAATCTGAGTAAACAAAATAACTCGAGAGGGATTAGATATGCCATAAGTAAAGTGTATGGATAAAACTAGGGCATTCGAGGCAACAAGCATACAATTTGCAGGTACACCAAGGGTGTTCTTGTGTGCTGGTCCTGCATAAAGGATTCCTAATGCACAGGCACCCGAATCGATGACGTCATGCCCACGCAGTCACGGCAGACACCTAGTATGAAGCAATGAAAGATTTAGCTATCACACGATGGGCAGCCCATCAAGTGCGAGTGGGAGATGTTAGATTTTTTTGGCTTGGATCCGCCCTTGATGGGCCGGATTATTTGACCGGGTATAAAGAGAATATATCAGTCAAATATCCAAGCGATATTGTGATATGTTTGACTTGGTCAAACACCCTGAATCATATCCAATCAGTTACGATATAAATCTAATTAATTTATATTAATTTAATTAATTTATATTGTGTAGATTAAATATATATTAAGTATATATATTTAGAATTAATTGTGATTGATTCTGGATTTGAATTCAAAATATCATGATATTATGGGATAAAGATATATTATGTCTTATCTCAGATTTTATCTGATGGGCTCAGTGGATATTTTTATGCTACCCAAAATATCCCTAACAAAAGCTATAAATAGAGGCTTCCCCCCATTAGTTCAAATCACTCCAGTAGTAGAGCTTTCCTACTATATCTCTCTCTCTTTTATTTTCTTTCTTGCAAGAGTGGTGCTCTGCTGTGCACTTAAAAGCTTAGACTTTTATAGTCTAGCTTAAGCGTGAGCTAAAAGGATTAGACCGACCCGACCCGAGATCCGACCCAGTATGTTTTCGATCCATTCTTAAATTTATCTTACAAACATAAAGTTCTTACCAGTTTTAGGACTCTCAGAGTTGATGAGCCATGACATTACTTGGCTATTTTTGGTACTAACTACTAAGTGCCAAACTTGGAATCCGCCACATATGGTTATTTAGACCATCCATAGAGAAGTGCTTTCCTATTTCTCCTCCTCACGAGCAGTAAAATTGACTTGGACCATTGGAGATACTTTTAACTATCGAGTTTGTAGTTGGTGATGAAGGCCGACGGGTCCGACTGCGAGAGAGAGGCAGAGGACGATGTTGTTGAGGCCGGCGTTGCATGCACTTGAAAATGACCAAACTGGGGAGAGTTTTTGGCCATGGAAAAACAGCGCGCAAGGAGCAGATCAATCCCTAGCTCATCATATCGTGAAGATTAATTGAGAAAATCGGCTGAGCAATTTATTTCTCAACTTCAAGGCTTTGTTGAATACTAGGGTTCATAGATATAGGAATGAAAAGTAACAAGACAATCTAAAAAATATAAATCCAGATAAAAATAAATCTAATGTAGATAAAATCAGATAAACTATTTGATTTTATATTTCTGAAATGTCTTAACAAAAACCTACTGAGTTAATAAATTTAACATTAAACTAATAATCGGCTAACAAATCCTTATTGAGCTTGAGCCTTCTGGTCACCATTCAACACTATCTAATAAGACAAAAGTAAAATTGTACCTGAATTTGAAATTGAGAAACATGCAACCATTGTTTTTATTCTTTTTTGGTGTGAGAAGAACATGCTTCTTGGACCATTCTACAGGGATAGTTGGGTTGGTGTAGAATGATTCAAATTAATCATATATTTTTAATCTTACCTAACTAAGAAGCCAATGGCTTTATTACTATACGTATATGACAAGTATAATTAATAAGTCAATTTTATATACAATAAAGTATTCCATGTCATTTTCTTATAAAAAAATGCAAATTAAAAGATCATAAAATATTGTTCTAGATGAAATCATAGTCGGTTTAATTGAATGTTTTCCGGGGCTTCACATTATATATTTAAGTTGCAAGATTAGCGTCGTGATTTTATCAAATTTTTTTTAAATTAATTTGCTGTCATAGCTTGGGTTATTTGTGGTCTTCATCCTTGCTAGAACTTTATATACACACACATTCATTTAATTTTATTTACAAAGCAAAGAAAGAAAAGTATTTTTTATCCTATTTATAAGTCATATAATTTAATTTTTTATGCAGTGTATAATTTTACTCTTTATTTATTATTGTATAGAATCTGTATTCATGGAATATAGTATATATATTAAATTAAGATAAAGTTGGAAGGTTATAAAATTTATCCAATGTTCAAAAAACTGAACCGGACTAGTCAGTTCAAACTGGGAATCGGTGAATCGGCAGCTTGTTTGTTCTGGTTCACCTCTTGAACTGGGAAGAATCTAAATTGCTTAAACTAGTGCAACCCTGTCAAAACCCAGGTAACCTGCTAGGTTTGATGGGTTACCCAGTTCACTTTGTTTTTTGGGAGGGGGGATGCAGAGTTCAAGAAAGAAGAGAGAGAGTCACTAGAAAAGAAAAGGAAAGAAGGAAGAGAAGGAAGATAGAGAAGGAGAAAGAGGCACTCCGATGAGGATCTACGTAGCTAGAAAGCAGTGAATCAAGTACTCTGAGCAAAAGTTGATGAAGAAGTTCCATATTGGTTCAAACAAGAAAAATGCTTCGGTACTTAACGTGAAGAAGGTAGATGAAAAAATCAAGTTCATTGCTCTGGAGAAGATATTGACAAAGGTAAGGGTAGCTATACAAAAGGTTAGATCAGAGAAGATGAGCCAGGTAGATTGTGCAAATGCATATCAATACGGCCGAGAGAATAAAATGGGCTTTGGGCATGAAACTCAGAGGAAAAAGGCTATGTTTTTCTGTTGTGAATTGGGAAAGATAAACTCATGGAACAAGAAAAGAGGAAGGCTGTAGCAATGATGGCTAATTTGTAGCTATGAGCCTATGACATGTCTTACATCATTTTAGGTTTTTTAATTATTATTTTGAAAGTACAACACGTGATCTCTAATCTCTCCTCCTCTAATCCTTTACAAAAAAGAAAAATATTAACGTGACACGTTTTTCCATGAGTTTATTAGTTCTTTTGCAATAAGTGTTATTTTTAATATTTAATATGGTAATTTTTAAATATTATTTTATTTTTAATTATAACCGGTTTGAGTCCGGTTCAACCTCGATCTGACTCATTAACTCTTAATCCATTATCTTGACCGGTCTAATGACTAGTTTGGTTTTTTGAACATTGATTTTATCTAAGGTATTTCTTTGTGTTCTATTTTTTCAACGGCCAAGATGATATTGTTCTTAGATATATATATATATATATATATATATATCAGGATGTTATTGAGTAAAAAAGATTTTCGAATACCCTTAGTTTCATGGAAAATGCTTCCAGACTGACCTTTAATCTTTGCATTTTTATTAATGTGAATCATGTTAAAAGAAAGAATAGAATCAAACCCAGTGTTCTGAACTCCTGTTAAAATCAGGCCAAGTCCTGTATTTTTTAAAGCTGAAATTGTAAAAACGAATCATGAATCGTATATATAATTTTTTGGTGTAGAGTAAGAATCATGAATGATAATGTTATTTGAAATTATGAATGTGGTTAGATCGATGAAAGGAATTACTTGATACCCTATATGCAAGATTGTGATATAGATTTGTTTATAATTAAAAAAAAAAATTACTTAGTTTTGGTTCCCGAGCTATAAATCCTGGTTTTGTGTTTGTAATGGAAAATGATTACACAATTGATATATACATGTATATATACTACATTCTATCATTATAAGACATAGATAACTAATTTGGAGAGATTAGCGAAATTAATTTAGATATTTGTAACATATATGTGTGCTGACTTCCTTAAATTATTCTTATTTAATTATGTACATACACTATAAAAAAAAAAAGACTTTTAGCGATGACTTTCAGCAGCGACACAAAATCTCAGCTGAAAATTTGACTTTCAGCGGCGACATTAAGAGTCCTAGCTAAAAATCTTACTTTCAGCAGTGACAATGGTAACTTTTTCAAGGCACCACTAAAAAATTAAATAATCATGATAAAATTTATAATGAAATTTTATTATTTTTATATACTATTTTCATAGTTCATAGTTATAAATATAAATATTAAAATAAATAATATAATAGCTTAACTAATTAGAAATAAAAAAATATAACAAATACTATTGTATGAATTATATTTTTTTATACAAAATGGATATTATAAATAAGCATTTTAATCAACAAGAAAATTAACTATGAATATTTAATAATATTTTATATAATAGACTAAGAAAGGACACTTTCAACAATGATATTTTTTGTCGCCACTAAAATGTAGTTTAAGAACACTTTCAACGGCAATATTTTTGGGCGACGGGTCTTTTAGCTGTGACTTTTTTTGTTGCCTCAAATAAGTTTCGACAACATCCACTATGGCAATGATTTGGCTGTTTCAGCCTCGACTTTTTGATTGCTGAAAGTCAATTTTTTTATAATGATTATTCTCAATCTGAAATATGCACAAAGAGTAAACGGAAGTAATGGGGAGAATTACTGTGCAATTCTAATAAATAAGTAATTTTATTATTAAAATACATAGTGACAATTTAAGAAATTTTTCAATGATTAAATTATTTATGTAAGAATTACTATGAATTTTCAAAAGCGAAACTTTCATTCAGAATCGGTCTTGAAAATTGATGTGAAACTCAATACACAATACAAGGTCTTATAATGGACGAGAAATTAACCGCAGTCGATGCTTTTATATAAAATTTGAAGAAATGATCAGCGAGGTAATTTTACGTTGATATGACAAAAATGACAAAGTATTTTTAATGGGAGAATTTCATTAAACTGCCCGCATTAATTTCAATTAGGCCCCTCAAAATAGGAAAAATACTTTTTAAGTCAAAAATAGATTTCATGAAATTAAAAATTGAAGTGCATTTATTGACAAACATAAGTTTCTTCTCTCTTTAATTTCTCTCCATGGCAAACGCACAACTAATTTTATGAAATTTATCAGTCATTTGCATAAGATTAGAAAAAAGAATAAGGTACTTTAATAATTTGAAAGTATTCACAAAAGAGCTTGCAGCATCTCAAAGTTTTCTTTTGGCTCTTATATGTCCTAAGTTTTATTTCATAGTATTTTGTCCTGAATTGTTATCCGTTGTTAAATTTAGGGAAAACTAATCTCCAAGTCCCTATACTTTACAATAATTTTTAATTAGGTCCTTTTAGTTTGATTTGTTTGAATTGGGCCCTTATATTTTACTCTGTTAAACTCATCACTCCTTGGGGCTTTAACACTGTTAAAATTAATTGAAGTGGTTGACATATCGGTTGCTCGGTGACTGACTGTGCACACAAGTAGGTATTCTTGTCCCTGGAGGCAGGCAATGACTCATCTCTCATTTATGCACATCTCTCATTTATGCAGAATAAAAATTAAAAAGTTGGCAAAAAAAAAGAATAAAATTAAAAAAAAAAAAGCAATATGTTGAAATATTCCGCCCTCATCGGCGCTTCTCCCAGGTGAAGTGAAAGAATGGAAGAGGTGATCACTGCATCTAATGCATCATAATGGAAAAACCCAAAAGCTATTGTTTGAATTTAGTGAAAATTGCAACTTTCTTTTTATTCCTTCTGGGAAAAAAATGAAATGAAATATTTTAGCTAAGATTGAGAGTAAAATACTAAAAATGAGATCCATTCCATCTAGGAGAAGCATCGGTGAGGATGAATTTGGTGAAATAAAAAACAGTGGTGGTGGTGAAAAGCAAAGTGCTAAGGGTTGACACTACCGACATAGATGAGGTTGTAGAGAATGACGGTGCGGCGACGAATGAAGTAAGGGAGGATTCGTAGGTGCCAAAGCCATGGGAGAGGACGATTCGGCTCTTTGGTTTGGTCGATTTGGGGGGCTCTGGTCTCTAATTGTTCATGGGAGGTGAAATAATTTCTTAAATAGTTGATGTTTGAATGCTTAAAGGTAGGTATCCGATGAATTTGGTGCTTGATAAGGTCAATTTAGGTCTCTGATTTGTTTCTTGAATCATTGATGTTGAGTCTCCACCTTGTGGTATTCGACGAGGATGGTGTCCAGGAAAGATAATTATTTTAACTGAAAAAGAAATTTCAGTCATTTCAAATTATATTTATATAAATATATATAATAAAAATAAGTATCTATATGTTTGCACAGTCAGCCGCCAACTCATCAACAGGTCAGTCAATTCGGTTAATTTTAACAGGGTTAAAGGTCCAAGGAGTAACAAGTTTAACGGAGTAAAATGTAAGGGCCTAATTCCAACAAATCAAACTATAGGGACTTAATTTAAATTTGATGTAAAGTATAAGGATTTGGAGATTGGTTTTCCCTTAAATTTAACCATAAAGATACCGCACATAATCTAAGGTTAAACTTAACGGTGGATAATGACCAGGGTATTTTTACTATGGAATAAAATATAGAGTCCAAAAAAACTTCCAAGCATTAAATACTCTTCAATGAATACTTTTAAGGTATTTAAGAACTTTATTCTTTGAAAAAAAAACTTTTGGTTCTGTTGTTAACTTCTTTGACAATTACCTTAAATACAAATCACAACTAACATTTTGAAAGCGACAAATATAAGTCTTTTAAGATAAAACAAAAAAAACAAAAACTTTTGTTTATGCTACAGTTTGTTTTAAAAGATTTGAAAACTAAATTTTTTATATGTGGGTGTATTGCATATATATTACACAAGGCATGCATTAGTAGCTTATTAATCATTATATTAATGTATTGGCAACTATAAGGCTATTAGTTTAAATCCCACCATGATGATTCCTTCACAAGAATTCACCCACTAGTGCCAAATGGTTTGGTTTTTTTTTTTTTAATGAACTTACTTCGTTTTTGTTAAATACTTTAATTTTTTAAATTTATTAAAGTTCCTTGGGATTTAAGTCATACTGCCGTATTTTAAGGGACCTCTCTGGAATTAATCCTTTTCTAGGAGACTCAAAATAAAATTCTCAAATTTTTAAATACATGGGACGAAGTATTGGATGTCATTTTGGTAAGAAAGTCAGAAAAAGATATAAAACATTGGCTGGCGGCATTATTATTTTTACTACAATTCTTATCTTGTATTTAACAACTACATTATTCTCTTTTGATCCTAAAATATAAAACCCACTTTTTAGTATAATTTATACTACAAAGTGGGTTTTATATTTAAGACAGCAGAAGTATATACATATTTCAAAGACTAGTAGTTGATAGTCATCTTTAAAATTTTAAATATTTGAAAGATATCGCTAAGCATGTATAACTTAAACAATAAAAAACTAAATTATTGATGAAATTATTTGTTATGAATTGAAATGAAGTTAAATTTCAGTGTTATAAATCTCATCGGCTGGAATCATTTCACTCACAGGACTTAGAGAGTAGCGAAGGGAGCAAGGCTACGTCATAGGCATAAACTGGTTTGGCTCTCAATTCCATAAATCTCTTCTTCTAATTAGTCTCTTTGTTTCTCTAAAAATAATGATGGGAGAATTGCAATTAGGTCCCACTCAAGGGAATTAAATGCAAAAAAATCTCTTGAAATCATGAAATTATTCTGAAGTCCCAAGGACCTTTTTGCAATAAATTTTATTTGTTTAATTACCAAATTACCCTTCTTCTTCTTTTTTTTTTTTTTAACTTTGTATTGACAATTGAAAAAGCAGTAGTTGACAACTCAGGGTGCAAGGATTGACAATTATCGCGGCTAGTTTGACAACACATTTTCTCAGCATATCACACCATAAGTTGTCAAACCAGCCGCGATAGTTGTCAATCCTTACACCCTGAGTTGTCAACCACTGCTCTTTCAGGTGTCAATGCAAACTTAAAAAAAAGAAGAAGGGTAATTTGGTAAGTAAACAAATAAAATTTAATGCAAAAATTTTTTTGAGACTTTAAAATAATTTTATAATTTCAAGGGACTTTTTTGTATTTAATTCCCTTGAGTGGGACTCATTGCCATTTTCCCAATAATGATCTCTCTGCTGAATAATATATATTTTTTCATACTGTTGCCAGAAATTTCCAAATCTGTTTGTCTTTTTCATTGAAAGAGGCTTCATCATGTAGCTCATAGAATCGAAGCCGCTTCATATAAACCTGCAAGTCTTACTGGTCTGCACAAAATCTTTGTTTGTGTACGTTACATTTTTTTTTTTACGATAAATAGCCATGAAAAATTGTACATACTGTATTCGGTATTTCCACGTAGTATAAACTAGTTTTTTATGGTGAATATATTATGTAACCTTATATGAACAATTTATTTCATAATCAAAATAATTTTTGTTCAAAATCAAACTTAAGAAGTGAGATCAGGCATGACTTTGTTAGTTTTGGTATATTGGCCTCGTTGGGTGCTCGTCCCAACCTGATTCAATTACCAAGCTTAGCCTAGTTGATTTGACTGTAGTTGAGCCACTTAGAGACATAATATATGTAAAATACAAATTTTTGTCTTCAAAAAATATAATATATATGATTTTGTTTTATAAAATATCCAACTCAAACGAACATCCAACTTGCATGTTTAGCCAAATTGGATGGTTTGACCTAGTTAAATAAAACATCCGCTGTAGGAATTTAGATAACTTTTTTTTTTCTGGGCCAAAATATAAAGGACTTCTATGAATTTTTTTGGTTATTCTGTATTTGTTAGCAAATATACTTTTTTTAAGAAAAGACCCACTAATCATCGAAGCAGGACGTACGGATCTAAGAAGAAGAAGCTCGATACGGAATTATGTCAGATTGGCCTATATTTTAATAATAACAGCACATAAATAATTGGGAAAATAACAAAAAAAATTTAAAAATTTGTAAATATCAAATAAGAAATACCAACAAAAATTTGTTGTCATTTGTAAATTTAGTATTGTTAACACCAAATAATGTATTGTTACCAAACCTGATTTGGAGTTTAATAATTTTCAGCTTTCTTTTTTGTCATTTTTCCTAAATAATTATATCTTTTTAATAATTTATTCACGAATCTCATCAAATAATTAAAATTAAATAAAATAATTATTGAACATATTTTATATATTGGCAAAGGTACAATTGATGATACTTGCCATAGTATTAAGTTACTACCTTCGATCCTAAATATAAAATTTAGTTTATGATAATTAGATTTTATATTTAAGATTAAATTAAAGATAATATTATTTCATGTTCCAACACATTCTTAAAATTTTGGATTCTTAAAACTATTAACCGTTATTTGAAATTAGACAGAGTGTGGATTGATGATCTTAGGGTGATAGTCTCAAGCATGTTAAATCACCGTATTTTCAAATTAGATGAATTTTTTATTAAAAAAAAATATTTGAGCTTGGTTGCATCTTCCACAGTAAGTGACTTGACTATCTGGCCCAAAGAAATCATCCCATTTAAGAACTTTCTAGGCTTCTAGATATTTTTTAATAAATTAAAATGCTACGTATTTTTTATTTTTTATTTTTTTATTTGATGAAGAATACAAGAATTCCACTTCCACCACGGAGTCAAACCACCCCACCTTCTTTTAGACTCTGCATAAAATTCCTTATCCATTTCGTAAGCCTTTTTAACTCTCTCCATATTCATACTCTTTGGTTATGTTTGGTATGCAGCAATGAATTTGAGGGTTTGGGATTGGTAATAAGACAGGGAATGGGACTGGGAATGTGATTGGAAATGATGCTATAGGCTTACGTTTGGTACAAGGTAATATTTGAAGGGATTGGCTCGATTAATTTTTATTTTAAAATCATATCCAAGCTATGGAAACACAATAATGCCCCTTCCAATAAGTGAGAGAGTGAGGAGAGGGAAAGCGAGCTGTAAGTTTAGAACAATAAAAGGAGAAGATAAACTAGGACGAAAGTGAGAAGGTTAAACTTGTCTAAAAATTATTATAAATGAGGATGTTTTTGTCCTAAAAATATTCAATCCCAGGATTGAAAATGCAATACCAGGAGGAGCGCAGGCTTGTCCAATCCCACCCATGTGGCACTGTGCAATCCCAGGCCTTGCTCAATGCCACGTACCAAACACCATAAATTGTCTCATTCCCTGATCCAGTCCCTGTCCCTCGCTCCCAATGCCGCGTACCAAACGTGGCCTTTATTCTTGTCTCCGTCAGAAAAATGAATGAAGGTTTAAATTTTCAAAAACTCAGACTCTAACCTTGTGTTTGGTAGGAGAGAATCGAAAGGGAAGAGAGGAAAAATTTTGATGAGTTTGATTTAAAAAATTCAAGAAGTTTTACTCTTTTATCTTATATTTTCTCTTTATTAAAATTTTATAACCCCACTTCTTCAATTTTTTAAATTAAACTCATTAAGAATTTTTCATCCCCTCCTTTTCTCCCCATTTTTCTCATACCAAACAGATCCTAAAATTCTTCAACCTCTCTCTTCACCATATCCTTCCTCCCAATTTGCTTAATATAATAGAGAAAACATTCTCTTCTACCTGCGAACTTAGATCCACCTTCGGCATCTGTCACACTCCGCCTTTAATTTTGTCACCTTTTACATCTGATCTTTTAAAATTTTTTTATGATTTTTCAAAGAATTTATATCTAAATTAAAAAGAAACTACATTAATTTTATATGAGAAAATTAAAAAAAAAAGCTGAAAATTACTAAATACCAAATAAAGAATGTCAATAAAAAATTTATTATCATTTGTAACTTTATTGTTGTCAATACTAAATAAAGTGTTATTACTAATTTGGGATTTAGTCATTTTCAGTATTTTTTTGGTTATTTTTTCATTTTATATTGCCTTTTTTAAAAAAATCATGAAAAATTAAAAACAACACTATTTTTAGTTCATGAGATATTAAATTTTTGAGGGGCAACAGATGGGACAGCCGACACCCCAACCTTGTAAATTAAGTAATTATTGTCCATTAATGGCCCGCAGTCGTCCACGCAGGATCCGACCATACCCCATTAGAAAATTTGAACAGAAAAAACATTCTTCACAACTACAACAAACCAGTTGAGAGATTCCATGCTTTTCTCGCTACTATCTTAACAGTAGCACGACTAGCTCCCTTTTTTACTAGTATTTTCCTGATCATCACACATTTAGCCGCATCCTAATTAATTTCACATTGGTGGCTCCAATATCATATTCTCACGGAACCAGTTTTAACACTCATCATGTTGATAAGCATTTTAAACTCATCATATTTGAACCATCCAAATCTCATTTGAATAGTTTAGATTTTAAATTTTTAATTAATTATTTTAAAATAGAAAAATTATTTTTTGAAAAAAAAATGATAGTTAAGAGATTATCTTTATTTTATATTCTATACCTATTAAAATAAATGTTTAAAATAAATGAAAATAAAAAAGAAAATTATATCTGGATCATCCAAATAAAATCTAGATAGTTTAGATCTAATGAGCTTAGAGTGCTTATCATAACCGGTTCCGTATTCTCACATCCTCTTTTGATCTTCCCTGCTATTTAAAGTCGTGATGTCTTCAACTAGAGATCGATCTACTTCCGATGACCAATAACGTATTCCAATAACTACCACCCTCTCCGATCACTGCTAATCAATCTCCGATCTCCGATCACCTCCAAAACCGTTATACCAAACTATCACTCTCACGTGTCTGCACCGAGAGAACTCAGCTCCCATGCGTGGGGAGAACTTTTCAGATCACTAGCCATAAACAAAAGAGTGAAGACATTATTGACAGTGATGCAATCAAAGGAGCGAAACTGTTTAACCTGCGAATTTAGTGAGTTCATGTTTCATTTAAAACTATGTTTAAGTAGGATAAAACAAAGGCAACATATTTAATTCACGAGTTAAAATGAGTCATTTACAAGTTAAGTGGCATGACCCTTTCAAGTGGCCATGACATTAACGCTAGAAAAATCAAATTTAAAGTTGTTTTCGAAAATCCAAATTAATCTCATATATATACTTCCAACTTTTCAGTAGGTTGGTTCCATCAAAGATATTCGGAAAAGCTAGATCTCTTACAAAATTAGAAAGATAACCAACATGAATTTCATATACTTCCAGAAACGCTGCCAAGTGGACATCAGATGGCTATGCCTTTTTTTTTTTTTAAACGAAAAGAAATTTTGTATTTCACATGCTTCATGGAGTGTTTTATTTGCAGTAGGCGTTCAAAATATCCAGTTAGTCAAATATTTTCAATCTTATCTATATATAACTTATAGGATTTCGACATACATGGAGAGTGGATCAAATTCAGATAGCCACACAGAAGTCTGGTTACTTTGGTGAACTCAGATATGATGTCTCGCAACAAATGCACACTGGGAGAAAGAGGAACCAAAGGGAGAAGATGAACTAAGAGAGGGAAAAGAGGAATACATGCAGCAGTTTTTTTTAATTGATATTCAATTAGGGAAAAACTACCTCTATATACTTCATTCATGGTAACCATTCCCTCCAATCTTCAATTTAAACAAAAAGGAGAAAATTGCAATTCCCAACGCAAATGTCCTGTTATTTGCACAAGAGTCAAAAATTAATAGGCTTGGGTCTAATCCATTAAGGGTGGATTGGCTCATTTCCTACATCTCCTACTTATACTTGGTGGATTGGATGTCGTGGGTCTAGTCTCTTTCTCTCATCTCAATTTTATACTTAGTGCTTTGCTTGACCGCATAGGCATGGCGTTTTCACTTGAGTGCCTGTACTAGAAATCCTTTTATAGGACCAGCACAAGTCACCCTCTCTTTCGTGTAGCTTGAATTTTAAAGTTATGCTTTAGATATCCTAGATTTACCTATATACACTTTTTCATGGCAAATCTAATCACTCTCAAGTCAATGTTTAACTTAGACTACCTTTCTTGTATGTCTAATGTCCATACTTACGACCATGAAATGTCAAAAGGGACATGTCATAGACACTAGCATAAATGTGTATAGTACAGTTAATCTTCCTTTCGCCCAAATATCACTTTGATATGAATCAATCACTTTCTTAGCATAATACTTTAGATCGCATCTATCATGACTGTAGGAAACATGCTAAAGTAGCAGTCATTAGAACACATCTTCGTGATATTGTCAAAATCAAAGAACATCAATGGGAGGATTGTTCCTCCCTAGGACTCACATAGCACCGAAACAGGGATCTTTTACTTGCTTTCCATTTTACGGTTCTCCCAGCACATGTGGTATGAAACACATGTTACAGTGTTATTCTTTTAATATAAGAGCGTATGTCATTTTGGACTTATCGTTAACACTGTATAGACTTAAGTCCAGACACACTCAGTATCTAAACTCAAATTCTTCAACTCTGCTCGTTTCTATGATGTCGATGTTGAAGAGTTTGTTATTTGGCTACAGGTTTTATAGAAGAGGGATTCCAAGCTTCGATCCAACTTCATTTATGTGGATCTCATCTTGACTTGCTACACTTTAGTCAAGAGGACATATAGTTTGTGTTTCTTTCCTACCATGTCAGCATTCTTTGCTGCTTTATTGTGAACACAAATGTCTCATCTTTGCTACTCTACTTGAGTGTCAAAGGCAATTGCTTGTGTGAGAGAACCAACCTTTTTAACCTGTACGACATACTAGACATTGTATACTTCTAGATAGACACATAAAGTGATGACAGAAAAAAATATAATTTCATTAATTATAAAAGCATATTATATAAGGTCTGTATATTACACTTTACGCATGCTAAGGGCTTGCACATATTCTTTAAAAACTTTTTCGCCTATTGGCTTTGTCAAGGGTTCTGCTATCATACATTTTATTGAAATGTATTATATAGTGACAATCTTTTATGCTATATAATTTCTAACAAAATTATACTTGATGTCAATATGCCTGGTCTTGCTGTGATACTTGGGATGTTTGGCATAGGCTATGGCTGCAGTATTGTCACAGTGCACTAACACTAGATTGTTGCTCTTGTTTCCAAATCCAAGGTGTTATATAAATCTCTTCAGCCATAAAGCCTCTTGCACTACTGCGATGCATGCCACAAACTTAGCTTCCATTGAATGTAAGGCAATACAAATTTGCTTCTTGTTGCTCCAACATATAGCGCTATTGTTTAGTAAGGAGGTATAACCTAAAGTTGACCTTCGTTTTTCTTCATCTTTGCCTACATCAACATCGGAGTACCCAACAAGGCACAGATCGCTTCCTTCGTAGCACAGTGCATAACTAGAAGTGCCCTTTAAGTATCTCAAGATCCTCTTCACTGCTTTCTAATTCTTTTCACTGGGGTTAGACTGGAATCTGCTTACCAATCCCATTGCATAACAGATATCTGGTCTTATACATATCATTGCATACGTCAGATTGCCAACAACACTAGCATATGTAACTCTTTCTATCTTCTTTTTGTCAGACTCAGTTTTGGGACACATGTTAGGATTTAAGGCTACTCAAGTAGCAACCGGGGTACATAAGGGATTACAGTCTTTCATGTTAAATCACTCAAAAATCTTGTTGATGTAATTCTTTTGTGAAAGAGAGAGGATTCGTTTTGAACAATTTCTTTGGATCTTAACCCCAAGTATATACTCTGCTTCGCTTATATCTTTCATCTCAAAATTAGATGAAAGCTATTCTTTAGTAGCTACCACCGAATCTAGACTATTTTCAGCCAATAGTATATCATCTACATATAAGGATAATATGACAAAATTACCCTCAAACTGCTTAATGTGGATACAATGGTCTTCTTCTATCATTTGGAAGTTATATGAGGTTATTGTTTCAATCCATAAATGGATCTTTTAAGTTTACAAACTTTGTTCTCCTTTCCTTTTTCAATGAAACCTAATGGTTGTTCCATACAGATTTCTTCATCCAAGTCGCCATTCAGGAATGCGGTTTTTACATCCATTTCATGTAATTCCAGGTCTAAACTATTTACTATTACCAAAATAAGTTTAATAGAGTTGAAACACACAACAAGTGAGAAAGTATCTTCATAATCTATGCCTTCCTGTTTTATGTATCCCTTTGCCACTAATCAAGTCTTATACTTTTCAATTGATCCATCTACTTTTCTTTTAATTTTGAGAACCCACTTGTTCCCAATGGCTTTATGCTCTTTTGGCAGATCAACTAACACCTAAACTTGGTTCTTTTTCATTGAATCCATTTCTTCTTCCATCGCTTTCTTCCATTCCTCCTTAGCAGGACTTGTGTCACACCTTACTATTATATTGACTTAGGTTCCTTTCAAAATCATTTTAGACCATATTGGATGGTCTTGGGCTCACTTTTTCCCATAAAAACGCTAAATTTTAGATTTTTACTGTTCATCGGGTAAAAATTCAGTTTTTCTGGCCCAACTTTAAAAATTCATAACTTATTCTACAAAAATCCAATTGGGGTGATTCAAAATTATAATTAAATCTATTTAAGTACTCTTTCAAGAAACAATAATCTCATTGTCCAATTCCTTATGAGAAAGCGTCAGGTTTTTGAGAAAAGCAACACTGTCCATTTGCCAAAAACCCTGATTCCCAGATTCTGACCATTAACTTTGAAAAATCATTATAAATCGTATACTAGGCCATTTTTAACGTATTAGCTATCAAATTGAATCTCAGGATGTTATCTTTCGTCATGGCAAATTTCACGACTAAACGTGTTCGGGAGCATAATCAAAAAGTCATGTGAACCAGTCAATGTCAGTGTGCTTCTAGCACTGTTAGTTTAATATGTACATAACCAAAATGAGTTCACAAATTTTTGTGGCTAAACCCCACAAATTAGCCTTCAATCTGTAGCTTTCCCTTGGAGGATTCAGGCCCTAAAATGTTACATTATTTTTGGAGGATGAGATTTTTGAAAATCCCAGGAGCAAATTAACCAACTATAGCACCAAGCAAGCATCATTATTATGCATGATCACATTAGCTACTATTGGTGAACTAACATGCTTATCATTTGGCAAACTCAAACATGCAAAGGCCAAAGCAAGATACTATAAAGAGCAACCACATAACAATCAAGAAAGCTCAACCACAATAATAGCAATTAACCATACAATAATCAACAATGCTAGTTAGTGGTAGTAGCTAGGTTTAACTTACTACCTTGCTCCAAAAGCTTTAGCTTTTCTTCCTTCTCCTCTTTTTATTTACAAATATCAAACCCTAACAATACAATCCATCAAAAAGGGCAGCAAGAATCATTATTCAACCATGAAAAAGCAAGAACATAAATCAAAATGATTCTTGAACCATAAAGCTCCCTCCTTTGTTCACTAGTTTTAAACTTGATTCTTTTAAACCCTAAAAATCACTTCTTGACTTAATCCTACATGGATTTTCATATAGATTCCAAAAATGGGCTTAGATTTATGAAAATAAAATTGCTTCTTCCAGCCACACCTTGACCGAACCACTAGAGGTTTTAAACAAAAAATCACAACTTTGCTTTTAAGTTTCCAACACTTGTTCCTTTTAGTTTACCCTACACCATTCCTCATTTTAAGCATCATGGAAGCCTTAAAACATTGAAAAGCTCATCCTAGGGTTCATTTCCTCACTTGGCCGAAATAGAAGCTCAAGAAAACAACCATGAAAAATGCTTTAAAACAACTTAAACTCACTTGCAAACATTAGGATCTAGCTTGTGTTGTTGTGTCTTAGCAAGTATGATGATCAAAACTTCTTTCCCCTTTTTATTAATCAGTTCAGCCAGCACAAAGAGAGGGAAGAGACAGACTTTCAACCATAAAAAGGAAAGAAAACAAAGTAAGAACACCTCTAAAACCAAGATCTAACCTTGAAAACTTGCTTGAATGACCAAAGGTGCTCCCTTTCTTCTTGTTTTCTCTCAAGCTCTCTCTTTTCTCTCCCTTTTTCTCCTTGGTCAAATTGAACATCTGAAATGGGGGAGGGATGAGCTTGATTAATGCCTCAAAATATCTCAACCACCTTCTTTAATGATAGTCTAAGTGTCATTACCCTACTAAGTCTTGGTTTCTCTTTCATAATTAACAAAATTCCAAATGAAATTATTTACTAAAGTCAAAATCCTCTCCATTTATGGAATGACACTTGGCTAATTCAAATCTTCTCCTTCAAGAAATTGACACATGGCTCAATAGGGTCCCTTAGATTTGCAAGACACCAATCTTGCTTTATCAGTATACTTTAGGCTTTGAGTTTAACTTCTTTTCTATAATTACAGTAGCTTAGCCTCTGTAATTATTTTCTATCAAATCCTTAATTTATTCTCCTCATTATTATCTTCCCAAATTGCCCTCTTTGTCTCAAAATTAAGTTCCTAATAATTAAATATAAAAGAAAATTAATTTCCTTCTCTTTAGGGATTTTTCCACTTTTCACATTTATTTGGAAAAAATCTTGGACACTTGAGGGTCTTCATTTAATTCCATAATCTCATATAATACCTTAGGATCTCATATGAATTTTCTTAGAATTTTATTCCCCTTAATTTATTTATTTGGAATTTTCCAAATAAAATCCCTTAATTAGCCCAAATCACCCTTTAATTCTCTCATAATTTCTCTAAGGGTAATTTGGTCATAAAACCAACTTTATAATTTCATATAACCCTCAAAGGATATTATCCCTATTTTTCTTAATTTTCCAAGGCTCAGAAATATTTTTTCTTATTTACATTTGACCAATTTTCCTTAATTAGTCAATTTCCTATAATTGGCTTAGAAAATTACTGTAATTATTTTCCACCAAAATCCTTTGACTTTTCCTTATCATTTTTAATCTTCAATAATTTGAGAATATTTCTTATCTCTAATTACCATAATGTTGGATGTGACAACTTGACAAGGCTTCTTGTACAGAACGGGGCTCATCATCCCTTTCTGGAGTAACTAAGAAAGATTCGCCTTCTATTTGAAAGCGTTTTTAGGGAACACTTTCCCTATTACTCCTTCTAACGGGAGCTGTTTGCTTATCTTTCTTTCTTTATTCATGTCTCGATGTTGACCTTTCTTGGCTCCCACTCAGATTGACACACCTAGACAAGTTTGGTTTGTTCCTGTGTCTCATAAAGAGAAACAGTGCAGTCAACATCTCCTCTATTAGGAAATTCAGTCTCAATGAATGCATCTCTTGATTCTATTTCAGTTATCATTCCATCTTCGTTTTCACCTATGAAAACATATCCTTTTGATTATTCAAAGTATCTTATAAAGATATATTTCTTTCCTCTAGGACCCCATTTCCCCTACTTATGGGAACTGTCATGGATATACGTCATTGACCCCGAGGGTCTTAGGATGCTTAAATATGATTTACGTTTTGTCCATAACTAGTAAGGTGTGGAAGCGACTGATTTTGAGGGCACACAATTAAGTATGAAGGTCGCTGTTAATAAAGCATCACCCCAATATGAAATTTGCAGGTTTGCTTGAGCCATCATAGACCTAACCATGTCTAAAAGAGTTCTCTTTCTTCTTTCGAAAACTCCATTTTGTTGTAGAGTGCCAGGGATAGTCAGTTGTCTAATTATCCCTTTCTCTTCACAGAACTGTTTGAATTATTCAGATAAATATTGACAACCTCGATCAGTATATAATGCTTTAATTTTATTATTCATTTGATTCTCTACCTCGTTTGTGTATCGTCTAAAGCACTTAAGAGCTTCAGACTTATATGAGATCAAATAGACATACCATATCATGAAAAATCATCAATAGAGGTAATAAAATACCAAGCTCCGTGTCTTGCCCTCATACTCATTGGACCGCATATGTCAGAATGGATTAATTGTGATAGATTTTTAGCTCTTGTTCCCTTACCAAAAAGCTTTCTTGTTGCCTTACTAGCTAGACAATTTTCACATAGTGACATTTTCACATTCAGAATAGCACCTAACAACCCTTCTTTGGCTAATTTAATCATTCTATTTTGATTAATATATCCTAGTCTAGCATGCTAAGCGTTTATGTCAACATTACTCGAAAAAATAGCAAAGCAGTCATTGCGATTAAAATCACCAACAATATCCAAAACAAAGAACTTTTTAAATAAGAAAGCTGAACCATAAAGGACTGGGTTGCTTAAAATGTCTATACATTTACCATGAAAGTTTGCATCAAACCCAAACTCTAAAAGACATAAAACAGAAACCAAGTTCTGCCAGATGTTGGGAGCGTAAAGCACGTCATGGAGTATCAAGGTCTTCCCACCATGCAAAGTAAGTTTGTAGGTGCCAAAACCTTTAACCTCGATCCTCGTGTTGTTCCTAACATAAAGCCACTTGCTTTGATATGGCAACCGACAGTACTCGATGAAGGATCCTCGATCCCTAGTTACACGGTCTGTGGAGCTTGAGTCTATAATCCAAGAAGAAGAAATATGTTCTGTTAGAAAAATAGTACTAGTAACATATGAAACATGTGAATTCACGTAATTCACTAATACCTTTTTGCTTTCAACCTATTTTGAACAGTCACATGCAAAATGACCCATTCTCTGGCAGGCAAAGCACTTGACCTTCTTCAAGTCCAACTTCTTCTTCCTGCTTTTTTTTTCCCTTCTTCTTGAATTGTTTCTTTCCCTATTTGGATTGAGGACACCCTTCTTTCCTTTCTTTTGGAACTTCTTGTCCTTCTTGGAATCAGGCTTTGATTAGGAAGTGCCGGTATCCTCAATGCAATAAGCTTGTCCAGAGATCTTGTAAGCCTCTAAACTTTTATCCTCTAGTTCCAAGTGCTTAGCTACATCGTTAAAAGTAATGATGTTTTTATTATGGGTCAAATTAACCTTCATATGCTCCCAACTAGAAGAGAGCGATCTGATAATAGCCTGTACCTACTGTTTATCTGACAGAACGTGTCCAGCTTCCCTAAGTTCCCTGATCATGTTGGCCATCTCTCTCAAATGTTGCTTCATATGAGTGTTTGGCTTAAGTTTGTAGGTGTCAAACTTAATCGTTAACCTCCTAAATTCAGTGGTGGAAATACCACCAAACTTATCTTTCAATGTTATCCACATAGCCTGTGCAGTTTTGTGCTTCTCAAACTCGCATATTATGTTATCAGTCATGGCACTCAGAAGCGTGATTCTCACTATGCTGTTTTTCTTCTTCCAAACCTGGTAAGCTTCGTGATCTCTCCTATGTTGGGCCATGTTCCCAGCTTCAGGTTCGACCATAGTAGTTGTTAGAGGTTCAATAGCATCTTGTTCCTCTAAGATGTATTAGACCTTTCAGTGCCAAATGTCCCAATTGCCCTTGTTAAGCTTTTTTCCCTTTATTAAGCTCAACAATAATATTCTTGGTTGCCATTTTCAGTTCTGTAACAAATTTATCCCACATTATTCTACATTCTCTCTAAAAGAGAGACGTACCATATAACATTTCAGTTATATAGCACAACGAAGTATACAATGTCATGTACTCATATTATTCTTGATCAGAAAATAATGACACTGTAAGATCCATGATCAAGAGCATATGTTTATATCTCCCATCACACATATACAAGCAATAATCATTATGTTCTATCAAGAATTTTGTAACATCCTCATTCTTTTTGGGGTTAGAGTGAAATTTGGGCCTTTAAGAAGAATAGGTGCGTAATTAGTAGGTCCAAATGACTAGGAGGGCCAGGGAATGACAGGAAATTAAAGTACTCTTTTTTTTCTTCAAATATAAAAATATATAAAAATTAATTTAGTAGATAACGGGAATCACAAAAGACTATATAATCAAGAAAAGATAATGCAAAATATACACACACCCAAATATCTAGAAATAAATTAAGAGATATTGAAGTATAAAATATGTATGTATATAACATTTAGAAAAGTCCATATAAAATTTTTGAGATATCCTAACTCTTTTGTTATCATAAAATTCATCTACAAGTTTTTTTTTAGAAAATAAAATAAAAATAATAAAAAGATAAGGTAAGATGCGTTAGTTTGAATTTTAAAAATTTATCTTAGTAAGTTATATATATATATATGTTAGTTTGAATTTTAAAAAGTTATATTAGTGACCTAAACCTAGGCTCCAACCTCTGCTTTCATTTAGTATTTTTCTTCTGGAGCTGCTGTCAGGTACCTGAGTCTTCCCTCTTCACTTTCTTTTTTTTTTCCCTCCTCTACAGTGATGGTCCCTTCCTCTGCCTCTTCTCTCTCTTTCTCTGTATTTTTCTCCTCTTCCTCCTCCTTTGTACGTAACTTGCTCTCCTCATTATAACTAGCTTTGACGCAGTGAGAGACTATATATATATTTATTGTGAAGAGGTATTATGTTAAATCTATTTATATGTAGACGCTGGTGTGGGACGTGAATCAGAAGGATTAACCTTCCTTACACTTTTATGTGCTTTCCTCTCTGTTATGTTCTTTTATTCCTAAAGAGCAAAATCCATCTATCACAAATATGACAGTATTTTAATCCTAGTTTCAAAAGGAGAAATATATATATATATATCTTCCTTGCCAAGTTCCCAAAATTTTCTGTCAAATTTGTATGGTGTGTGTGTGTATACTCTATTCATTTATCATAAAAACAGTACCGTACCTTCATAATGAGACACATATATATAGATATATACATTCGGCTAGCAAAAACAATTGTTTCGTTTATATATATATATATATATATTAATTTTTGCTTTAGAAAATTTATATATTTTTCCTACGTAACTCCACCATTCAAGTAATGGATATAAATTATCATGAAGGAGATTTCTTTTAGTTATTGAAAACAGTGATACCAAGTTAAGTCTAAATGTTTTCATTTTTATTTATAAGATGACAAACTTTTCACAACATCTGTTTAGAAAGAAAATGAGAAGTATTGAATTCCAAATATGAGAATTTGACAATATTTACTTAGGTTCCTTAGAGTATCCTCAAGTCTTAGAGTAGCTTTAGAGTGGTTTCGAGTGGTATAGTAATAAATATTGTGTTGTGATTTTGTAGACTGCGATTAAGGATCTTAGAGTGACTTTTGCTAGAGCACCAGGTAACTCTCTTCTTATTTGCTTCACTTATCAAGACTATCAGTGAGCTTTATGAAAATCTGAGAATGAAAACTTAGTTATTGGCTAATATATTGGACTTTTGCTTTTATGAAACTGCTCGGTGGAACAGTTATTTCTTCAAGATACTGGATGAAAGAAACTAAGTTATTTAGCCTTGATTATCTTAACTGTTTGTTCTATGATTTATGTGAGATCCATCATGCTGAGAAGCAGTTGTTAAGACTAACTGAATGGTAATTAAGATGGATTGATTAATTGTTATTAAAGGAGGAGGTCGTGAGGGAGACATGATATTTGTGACCACGTGGCACGGCCACCACATGGCGCTCAGTGGTTGGCCACTTCCTATGCCGGGGTAGCATCCCTCAGGCTTGCGACACTCTAGTGGTTCATACCCAGGCAGCATCCCTGAGGGCAGCATCCCCTACTAGAGGAACCTATGGCCCCTATGTGCTCTGCCGACTTTGGCCAGTCCGCATCACACCGATGGGTAGCAATTAGCCCATGGGTTCACGTCGGCAGGAATAAGGAGGAGATAAGGTTGGAACTAGTAATAAAATAGAATGCAAACTTCCATGTGTGGTATACTTTATTGTCTTGCTATACTTTTAATTGTTATAGTTATAGCTCTATTGTTGTCATAAACACCTTTATGATATGCTTGAACTGTTGATTTAATCACCTGGTTATATGCTTAAATTACGAGTTCCATTGGGCATCTCACGGGTAGTGTTGCTGGGTAAGGTAGATAGGAATTGAGTTACTGAGACGTTTTGTCTCATCCCATTACTTTTATCACTTTTCAGGTGAGGGGAGCAGAGGAGATGCAGCAGGGAAAACATCGGAGGCGTGAGGCTACTTTATGGAGTAGCCAGCCTTCCATAATTGTCATGCTTGATTTACTGTTAATTGCCACCTAGGACAGTTAGACTAGTTTCCATTCATTTAGTTAATTTGGGAAATATTGCATTTATTATGATCTTATTGTTGCGGAATTGGACTGCACTTGATTATTAGGTTCAGAACCGTTGGATTTGCTTCTTTTTATTTTGTTTATTTGTGGATCCACAAGAAGGTGAACAAGTTCATTTAAATAAGTGGAATTTATCTTTAAGGTAGTGGCTTGAGGCCTTTTTTTTAGAAATAGTGATTAGGGATAATTATGCCTATCAGATGATTATGATTCTTTTTACAATCATGTTGGTTTGCTGCTTTTATTATTGCCATATCAATTTCTGTGATGATATGTGGGACTAAGTTGAGTGTCTCAAAGGTAGGATGTTTCATTTTGGTATCAGAGCGTGCGATTCTGCGATTTTTATGTATGTGTTGCATTGCATTTAGAATGGTGGCAATAACTGTAAATGACCATGACATTCCCTGCTCACTCCTCTTATTTATTTGGCTTCTTCTAGTTGACGTTCTAACCTTTTGGTGGGTTCCATCCTTTAGGTGGGGAGGATGGCTAGACCAAGGAGAAATGAAACTACTGGCAATCATGCTTCCCATGCATCTGAACAGTCACAGCCACCCACGTCTGGTAACAATGAAGCGTTCCTAGCACAGATTAAGGCACTGATGATTGAAGTTGTGGATGAGCGAATGAAGAAGTATGAGGAAGACATGGTCGCAAGGCAAAACCATGGGATTCGTATTGGGGTGAATCACAGTGCTAATGACGAGGAGCCCCGGAGTGAAGGCCACTCACAGTCAGAGAAACATGCTGGGCAAAATAGTAAACAAGGTGAAGGGACAATACAGCAGCAGCCCCAGGGAGACCTCTCCATCGACCAGGTGTGGAAGATCCTCAACCACCATCGTCCTCCCACCTTTAAGGGGGACATGGACCCAGTTGGGGTTGAGAAGTGGATTGATCGTATTGAAACTATTTTTGAGGTTGTCCCTTGTACCTCACAGCAAATGGTGCAGGCAACTGCCTTATTATTGGAGGATCGGGCGAAGCAGTGGTGGAAGAGTGTGAGACCCCGCGATGGTCGCCAGGTGAATTGGGAAGAGTTCAAGCAAATGTTTTTGGAACACTATTTCCCAGTCATGCTACGACAAGAGAAGGAAAATGAATTCTATAACCTCCAACAGGACAAGATGCATGAGGATGATTACGTCGCAAAATTTATCGATTTGTCCAAATACGTGACACATCTACAGTAGATCGATAGTTCCACATGGATGGCTATACAGCTAAGGGAGAGGGCTAAACCAGACTTGAGACAACAACTGGCCCTGTATCCCGTTACCACTTTTGAGCAAATGTGCACAATGCTTCGAGTGGTTGCTAGAAGGACTCGAGACGCTGCAGAGGCTCGACGCCGAGAGGCACAAGGACGATTTTCCTCACACATAGGGCCCATGAGTGGAGTTAATAAAAGAAACTATCGAGGTCCAAATTCAAGTGCTTCTGGAAAGCCAAGTGGAAATAAGAACCAGAACCAAAGGAGCTTTGTACAGCGAGGGTCACTTCAAAGACAACAAGGTTCAAGGAACCAGAATGGTGAGAACCAGAGTTTTCATAGAGAGTCAGTGATGTCTACACCTACAATGACCGCACCTTGTCCTCGATGTGGCAAGAATCATTTTGGGGAATGTTGGAAGTGTTACAACTGTCAGAAATTGGGGCACATTGCTCGTCACTGCCCGGAGAGGCAGCAAGCGCCACTCAACAACCGATCTACTGTACAAGGCCGCGTGTCCGCAATGACTCAAGAGGAGGCTGGAGCATCTCCTAATCTCATTCGAGGTACGATCCTTCTCCAAGGACATGATATAGATGCTTTGTTTGATTCTGGGGCTACCCATTCTTTTGTGTCTTTAGTATGTGCAAGTAAATTAAACCTATGTATGAGTAAGCTACCGTATGATATACGAGTGTCCACTCCAGCGGGAGCATTAGTTAGGACAGCTCAAGTTTGCATGAATTTACCCCTTAGGTTTCAAGACCGAGACACTAGGGTCGATCTGGTTTGCCTTCCTTTAAGAGGAATTGATGTAATAATTGGGATGGACTGGTTGTCATTCCACAATGCGGTGCTTGATTGCAATCGTAAGACCGTTACATTTTCTGAGGTCCCTACGTTAGCCCAACCCCGAAGTGGACCCATTCTGCTATCAGCTGCTCAAGTAGACCAATATATCCGACAGGGATGTCAAGCCTATATGATACTTTTCTCAGCACAGGTTGATACCGAAGTAGGAATTGAAGGGATAGAAGTAGTGAATGAATTTCCAGAAGTATTTCCAAGTGAGGTGACAGGGTTGCCTCCAGAACGGGAGGTTGAATTCTCCATTGATTTGGTGCCGGGTACGACTCCTATATCAAAAGCTCCCTATAGGATGTCTCCATCAGAATTGGCAGAACTAAAGAAACAGATAGAAGAGTTACTTGAGAAGGGGTTTATCAGACCTAGTGTGTCACCGTGGGGATCACCAGTGCTATTTGTGAAGAAGAAAGATGGTAGCATGCGCTTGTGTATAGACTATCGACAACTAAACAAGGTGACTATAAAAAATAAGTATCCATTGCCACGGATTGATGACTTGTTAGATCAATTAGTGGGCTCTACAGTTTTTTCCAAGATTGATTTGAGATCTGGATACCATCAACTCAGAGTCAAAACAGAAGATATACCGAAGACTGCTTTTCGTACAAGGTATGGGCATTACGAGTTTCTAGTAATGCCATTCGGGTTGACTAATGCCCCAGCTGTGTTCATGGACTACATGAACAGGATCTTCAAACCTTACCTTGACCGATTCATTGTGGTTTTCATTGATGACATTCTTATCTATTCTAGGAGTGAGGAAGACCATAAGACACATCTCAGGATTGCGTTGCAAATATTAAAAGACCACCAGTTGTATGATAAGTTAAGTAAGTGTGAATTTTGGCTCAAGGAAATAAACTTCCTAGGTCATGTGGTGTCAACAAGAGGGGTAGCAGTTGACCCCAATAAGGTGGATGCTATACTAAAGTGGGAATCACCAAAGTCAGTAACAGAAGTAAGGAGTTTCGTGGGTTTAGCTGGTTACTATCGCAGGTTTATTAAAGGGTTCTCTCAGATCGCAATACCATTGACTAGGCTAACTAAGAAAGATCAGCCGTTTCTATGGACTGAAAAATGTGAGGCCGCGTTTCAGGAACTAAAGACGAGACTGACCACTGCTCCCGTACTCACTATCCCCGACCCCAAATTATCTTACACTCTGTACACGGATACATCATTGAAGGGTCTAGGATGTGTGCTGATGCAAGAAGGCAAGGTAGTAGCCTATGCTTCAAGACAGTTGAGGCCACACGAGGAGAACTACCCTACTCATGATTTGGAGTTAGCTGCAGTTGTGTTTGCTTTAAAAATCTGGAGACACTACCTTTACGGCTCCCAATTTGAAGTATTCAGTGATCATAAGAGTCTGAAATACCTGGTAGATCAAAAAGAGCTCTGCAGCCTGCAGAATAACTAAGCTCTGATACAATATAAGATTTTGAGCATATTTGGAGAATGGATCAAATTCAGATAGCCATGTAGAGGTCCGGTTACTTTGATGAACTCGGATATGATGTCTCACAGCAAATGCACACCGGGAGAGAGAGGAGCTGAAGGGAGAAGACGAGTTGAGAGAGGGAAGAGAGGAATACGTGCGGCAATTTTTTTTATTGATATTTAATTAGGGAAAAAGTACCTCCATGTACCCCATTCATGTTAACCGTTCCCTCTAATCTTCAGTTTAAAAAAAAAAGGAGAAATCGCAATTCCCAACCCAAATGTCCTGTTATTTGCACAAGAGTCCCAAAATTAATGGGCTTGGGTCCAATCCACCAAGGGTGGACTAGCCCATTTTCCTACATAACTCATAGACTAATGAATGATTTTATTATTCATATAATTTTACCTAGCTCTATTTGATCTACCTTCTTCACCCATGCATCCTATTGCTAAATTTTATAAAATGCCTTATATTAAATATATATTTCTAAGCATAAGTTCCTAAGTTTCCTATATTAGATATTTGGGCTAAGATACAAATCTACCTAAGAAATATTTTGCCATGAGCGTCTAACACTATAAAGTTTTCTTGAGCATAAAAATATACATGAAATTTTTAAAATGATGCAAAATGGTGCAAAAATGTCATGGTTGTTGGAAACTTCATATGTATTTTTACACTGTTACCTTTTACTTGACATGCTTGTTAAACGGTCAATGTTAATTGACTGAACCAACTTGGTATTTTTCCAACATTTTAAAAACTTTATGTGTACTTTTGCACCAACAAAAAGTTCATGGTGTTTGGTGTCTAGTGTCATTGACAGAATATTCTATGGATAGATTTGCACCTTAACTCTAAAATATATAACAACTATCATAAATCAGTTATATATACAGTGAAGATATTTTAGGTCATTTTTAATCCAAAGGACACAACAAATTATTCAATATTGTTATAGATGACAGTATAGTGCTTTTAATTGGATCTCTTCCTATGCTTCACTTTCTGGTCCTCTAATGACTATCTCCATCACAGTGTACATGTACACTACCTTTTTCATAGGAGTATGTCTTAGTGTGAGTTAAAATTTAAATTATTATTTTTCTGTTAAACGAAATTTAAGTTATATATTGCATTCATGAAATTAAACTGCTGTTATGCATTAAAATAAAATTAACTTGATGATCATAAATTTAATTCGTCTAGCCATCTCGTTCAAGATAGTACCTCAAGTGAAGATGGAAGGTCAAATTACAAGCATGATTGATCCTCAGCAAGCTACTAAGTTTATTGGTTTATTATAAAATCTCACTACCCTTGTTTCATTAAATGGCCAATAAATATATTTAGAAATGATCGACGATGATCTTTTGACTAAGGCTTTTCAGTATCATTGCCAGCAATTTTCGAAACTGATTCGTCTGTTTCACTAAACATTCTCTTCAGCATAGAGCACACAGTAATCAAACTGCTTCTCATAAACTAGTAAGTCTCACTCACTTTTACCGTACTTCTCATAATGTGAAAACTGCAGCTCAAAATAAGCAATGGCTCTCTAAATGTTCATGTCCTGCATTTGGAGATTATATTACATGTTCTATCTATTTGAAGTAGTAGTCATTAATCTTCAGGTCATCACTGACACTTGAAACCTATTATTTCATATAATTAAAGTTGTAATATCCAAGGTTTGAGGTGCAAATCTACTTAAAAAATTTTCATTCAGGAGCGTTAAGTATTCGAAAATTTTTTTGGGGTGCAAATTTGCCTCGGATGGCAATAATCCTTCTACCGTTAAAAATTTTAATGGTCAACATTAGGTTTTTAATAGTAGGGAGTAATATTGTTATGATTTTAAGCTTCCAAGGCAAAATGTAACATAAAAAACTTCTGGCCATTCAACACTTCTGAGTAAAAAATTTTGGAACAAATTTACACCTTAACCTTTTTTTAAAAAATGAAGTAGTCATTAATCTCAAAGAATCAAAAACTTCAAAATGTTTTGACAAGATCTATGTTGAAAGTATATTTGTAGATTAGTGAAATTTTGTTTTTTATAAGATCCGTCACAAAATGATAAAGTAGTATTTTCGTCATATTATTACATTTTAAAATATATATATTATTATAGTAGGAAGGATAAATATGCAAAAATACCTATAAACTTTTACCCAAAATACACCAACCATCACAAGCTTTTCCAAGATACAAAAGTACTCATAAACTTGCAAAACCATGGCAAAAATGACATGACCGTTAAATTTGATTAGCAGCCATTACATTTTGTGATGGGGCCCACGCTAATGTTATGAAAGTACTAAAATGTCCCTAACTCAAAGAAACAAAAAAAGATAAAGGTACAAAAATACCCATAAACTTTTAGTCAAAATGCGGCAAATATCGTATGTTTTTCCTTCTAGGTGCAAAAGTATCATAACCATGCAAACAAACTAATTCTTTTAATTTTAACAAAAACAACTCTGTTAAATTTTATCATACTATTATAATACAAAATATTTTATGGTTAATATAAACAAAGTTTACGTCAAGTTTTAATTTAGTTCCTTAAAAATATATATAATGTATTTTCAATCACTAAATGTTAACACTGTTGTTCTCACTAATGAAAAATACTAACCTAATGAATTTAAATGCTAATAAAGTACGCTTAAGGTTTAATCATTTAATATAACATTTTTATATATTGAAAGATAGGTTGTTGATGTTAAAATCAGACAACATCTTCGTTAAGTTTTATTTTAAATATTTTTCAATTTACAAATTTTAGATTAAAAATTAATATTTCATTATTTAATAGTAGAGTTACCATTTAAATTTTCTAAATCAACATTTTCCCTTAATGAGATTAATGGCTTTAATATTAAGAGGACTCAAATAAATTTTATAAATTTAAAGGATTAAATTAAAACTCGATGTAAATTTATAAGACCAAACATATATATTAACCATAAAATTATTAGTATTATAATGGCGTAATAAAAAATTTTATAGAGTTTTTTGCTACAGTCATGGATACTTTTGCACATCAGGAAAAAAATATATGGTGTTTGGCGCAATTTTGTTAAAAGTTTATGGGCATTTTTGCACTTTTATCCTTTTTTGTTTTTTTAGAGTTAGGGATATTTTGGTAATTTCATAACATCAGTGTGGGCCCCACTGCAAAAAATAATGGTTTGTTATGCAAATTTAACGGTTATGTCATTTTTGCTCTAGTTTTATAAGTTTTTGGGTACTCTTTCACCTCAGAAAATCTAGTAGTGGTGGATACACTTTGAGTAAAAGTTTATGGGTATTTTTGGACATTTACCCTAGTAGGAATAATTGTTCCAATACATAAATGATATGTTTATTTTGAAATTTATTAAAATTAAATGAGAAATTCTCCCAATTCATTCTTTATTTATGGCATTATCCTTACTTAAATGTCCGTTCTAAATTAAACTAATTTGAATTCATGTAAAAAAATGATGAGTTTATTGAACAAGTCAGTTTTTTTGTCTTAGGTTTTTTGATGTCGGAAGTGCATGTGTGGTGGATGGGCTGAATTGGCTAAACATGCATCCGTTGTGCTATGCAAAATAGTTTTCCAAGGAACATTTCACGACAAACCATGCTTATATGCCTCAATTTGGTTTTTCTGTTATCCGAAGTTAAATTAATGTTGCTCTCTCTTGGTAACTTTTAATTCCCTTGTATGGATACTCTATTTTTTCTCTGCAGCTTTTGGAGGCTGTTGGAATCATTATGGAAGATCCCTATTGTAAGAGAATTTATGAACTCTTACTTAGGAAAACTAAAAAAGAAAGTTTCAAACTTTGCTGAAAAAACAATTGAGAAAACAATTGAGGAACAATTCCTTAGTTATTTCCTGTATGGGTTCAAACTTGAGGAGCTAAGGAAATCTCATAAGGACCTCCAAGAAAAAAGAGACCTGATGCAGCATCTGGTTGATGAAGAATATCGTAATAGCAAAGATACTACCAAAAATGTTTCAAAATGGTTGAATGAGGCAAATGCCATTATTACTGAGAATGATAAGTTTTGGCAAGATGAACACCTCCCGTATATCGTGTGTTATCTGCCTAAACCTTGGATAAGGTATTGTTTAGCCAAAAAAGTTTATAGATTGTCAAAGAAAGTCAACAATCTTTGCAAAACTTCATTCCCTGATGGAGTTTCTTCTGGTCTACGGCTAATGTCAATAGATTTCCTTTCACATGTCATTAATTTTGAAAGTTTTAACTCAAGAAAACAAGTTACAAAGGATATTTCCAAGGTACTGAAAGATCCGATTATTAAACTTGTTGGGGTGTATGGAACGGGAGGTGTGGCCAAAACCACTTTAGTCAAAAAAGAGGCTAGCGGAGCTCGAAAAGATAAGTTGTTTGATGTGGTTATCTTTGCAACCGTGACAAGAAATCTAGACATAAAGGAAATTCAAGGCCAACTAGCTGATCAATTGGGTACAGGATTAAATGAAGAAACTGAGAGTGGAAGAGCAAATCGCTTAAGAGATATATTTAAAAGGGAAAAGGAGAATACTCTTGTAGCTCTTGATGATCTATGGGCTGAATTGGACTTGAACAAGTTGGGGATACCTATAGATGATGTCAATCTTACTCCAAATTCTGCTAGACAAGAAGGGACGATTATTGACGGGCAAGCAACTAATAATTCCAAAATACTCAAGATTTTGTTGACTTCAAGAAGTAAAGAGATGGTGTTTGATAAAATGCATGTGAAAGAAAATTCAGATTTTGTCACTGAAGGGTTAATGGACCAGGAGGCTGAGGATTTGTTTACGAACATGGTTTGAATGGTTGATAAACCTCCCGAGTTTGGACCTTTAACAACAAAGATTTCCAGCAAGTATGGTGGGTTACCCATAGCAATCGTCACAACTGGGAAGACAATTAAGGACCAAGGGCTACTTGCAGTGGGAAGAGACACTTGGTCAACTTGAACGACAAGAATTCACTGAGGTGGCTGAATCTGTAGATTTCTCTACAAAATTAAGCTTTGAATATCTAGAAACTGCAGAGCTAAAATCTACTTTCTTGCTCTGTGCTCAACTAGGTTATCATTCCCTAATTATGGACTTAGTGAAGTACTGTATTGGTGTGGATATATTTGAAGGATTTCTTACAGTCAAGAAAACTCGTGAAAAAGTACTTAGATTGATTAAAAAGCTTAAAGACTCAAGTATGCTGTTAGATAGTTATTCAGATGATCATTTCCACATGCATGATATGCTCCGTGAGAGTGCCTTATCAATCCTATATGAGGAGTGGCATTTTTTCACCATGCGAAATGGGGAACTAAAAGAGTGGCCTCACAAAGATGAATTTGAGAAGTATAATGGTATATCTATATGCTACTGTGATATCAATGATGAGCTTCCAAATTTTGTAAGTTGTCCTAGTCTAAAATTTCTTCATGTTGATAGCCTTAATCGTTCTTTCATTATACCAAAAGGCTTTTTTCAACAAGCTAGGCAACCTTTATCATTGATATTGATTGGTATTGATGTATCAGAGTTTTGTTTTTCAATTGGATGGTTAACATACTTAAGAATGATTTGCTTAGAGCAATGCAAGTTAGGTGACAAATCCTTCATAGGAAAGATAGAGAAATTGAGAATTCTTAGCTTTTCAGGATCTAGATTTGAAAATCTACCCATTGAATTAGGCAAACTACGTAAGCTGCAATTGCATGATATCAGCAATTGCTGGGAACTTAGAGAGATTCCGCCTAATGTATTGTCAAGCTTGTATAATTTGGAAGAATTGTATATGAGAAATATGAAGTGGGGAAGCGAGGAAAATCAAACTGAGAACATTGTTCTGGCTGAGTTAAGGCACTTGCATCAGTTGAAAAATCTAGATATGTTTACCAAATGCTATAGTTCCACCAAGGAACCTGTTCCTCAACAAGTTGGATTGCTACAAGATTGTTATTGGAGATTTTGAGACATTTTCAATGTGGGATTTCAATATGCCAGGTACACAAAGATTAACATATGTTTTAAGACATATGAAACATATGAAACACATGGTTTTGTTGTTATAGTATTTTCAAGCATTGATAAGTATGATAAATTGTTTAAGATAAATCAACTAGGTATTTAAAAGAAGGGCTAATAATTTTTTTTTTATTTTGATGCCAAAAATTTACTAGTAATTTATGTTCAGTACTCTCAACCTCACTAATTTTAATCATTCTATCTATTCCTTATAAAAATAAAAGGTGTGTAATAGCATAGGTATATTTCTTTTAAATAATTTGATTAACCCAGCATAATGCGATAAATTAAAACATGACATGAATTTTAGGCAGGCTTATAAATAATTTTTTAATTAAAAATAATAGTAGGATCCCAATAAATTAAACTTGATATAAATTAATTTTTTTACTTTCAATTTCAATAAATTTTTTATTTTCATATCACATTAATTTTAAAATATTTAATTAATTTTATTAGTTTTAGCAAGTAATATTATTTTTTTAGCTAGAAAAAGTACCATTCCCTTTAATAATTTCTTTTCCTTTGCTTTTCTTCTTTTTCCCCATTGTTTCTATCTCCACAGTGAAGGACGAAGCATTAAGAGTTTTGCCATTACAGAAAAAAGAATGCAATGCTATTCACTATCATGAAGGTGTGAAGATGTTGTTCAGATAGAGGAGTAGAAAAAATGTTACTGGGGGAATTTAATGGTGTTAGGAATATTTTCTGTGAGTTAAATTTGGAAGGATTTCCATGTTTGAAAGAATTTTCTATCATGCATAACTCTGATATTGAATGCATCATCGATCCAAATGAGTTGCTAAACCTTAATTATGTCTTCCCCATTCTCGAATCACTTTGTCTCTACCAACTAGGCAACAAAATGAAAATAATAAGCCACAGTACCAATCTTAGCAGCATCTCATTCTCAAGACTAAAAGTTGTCAGGATCCAATTCTATGATCGAATAGAAAATGTCTTCTCCATTTCTATGGTTTTGCTCCTTAAAAGCCTGGAAATAGTTGACATTTCAGATTGCAAGTTCATGAAGACTATTGTTCCTAAGGAAGAGCATGATGTAAAGATCAATAACTTTCAAAAATTACGCTCACTAGCG
The DNA here is from genome assembly GCF_004799145.2 of Neltuma alba. Taxonomy (NCBI): domain Eukaryota; kingdom Viridiplantae; phylum Streptophyta; class Magnoliopsida; order Fabales; family Fabaceae; genus Neltuma; species Neltuma alba. Next base: position 39,547 of record NW_021634529.1, on the reverse strand, counting down.
TTGATTCATTTATATAACTTTACTGGAGTTTATTCCAATGATCAAGGTCTAAATGATGACATTATTCTCTTTACTGAACAAGTATGTCTCTTCAACTATGATTTTTATATACACATATTATTTAAAATATTTTGAAATTATGCATTACTCTTTAACTATCTTGCATATTGCTTTATTTGTTAAATTTTCAACATCTTCAAAACCTATATTTTTTTGACATTCCTCCTATTTTTACTTTCTTGCCTAAACTTTCCAAAAAGCTATCTGAGTTGTTCCTATGACATATATTATTGTCTTTGTAGGTTGAGATTCCTAGCTTAGAGAGCTTCGAGTTGTCTTCAATGCCCTTGAAGATGTAAGCAACCAATCAAAATCCTTTAAAATTTTGACTAAATTGAATGTGGGAAATTGTCATCCTATAGAATATTTATTTTCATTCTCCATGGTTAAGAGTATGACAAAACTCAAATGCTTGTCTATAAGTGAATGCGAGGAGATGGTGGAAGTATTTAAATATGAAGATGAAGATGAGCGTGAAGCAACGAGTAAGTTGGCATAATAAATTGGACTATTTGGTACTCCTCCAGTCCTAAATATAAGACCTATTTTGTGGTATAATTTACACTATAAAATGGGTCTTATATTTAGGACCGGAGTAGTACTTGATAACTTGTTCTACATTAAGTTTGCCTTTACAAAGTGTGATTATGTAATGGGATATATTGAATTTGTTTCCTAATGCTTAATTAATTTGTACTATAGAAAGTTTGCGTGTTTCCCAAGCTGGAGGAAATCCATCTTCATCGAATGTACCAGTAGACAACTATATGGCCTAGAGAATCTAGCCAAGATTCTTTTACTAGTCTTAATTCTATATCTATTCGATATTGCAATGATCTTATGACGGTGCTTCCAAGTCACATGGTGGGAAGATTTGGTAGATTGGAGTTCTTAAGTCTGGCCTCATCAAAGCTCTTTTGCTAGTCTCAACTAGCATAATGAAAGCTCTTTTTTGCAGTAGTGTCACTCAAAAATTTGGTAGTGACTAAATGTCTAAGGATGACGAAATTCTGCAACCAGGTAGACACTGCACTAAATCTACAAGTAGTTGTGATCAATGCAGAAAGAGAGAATTGGTCTTGGAAAGGGGATTTGAATGATAGAATATTGAAGATGTTCATGAATTCGGTACGTACTAATTGTTTTTATCATATCTATTTACGTTATATCAATATACCAGTTTTAATATTCTTACACGACAAATTAAATTAGGCTGTCCTCTGATCCTAAATATAAGATGTAGTTTGTAATATAATTTGTATTACAAACTAGATCTTATATTTAGGATTGGTGGTTGTATTAAATGAATTTAAGAAAATCAATATATATAGTCTTACTTTTAATAACAACAAAGCCTTATCCCACTAGGTGGGATCGGCTACATAGATCACACGATACCATTAAGCCCTATCCAAAGCCAAATCTTTGGATAAATTGTTAATTAAAAGATCTCTCTCAATGACTTCATTATGCGTTATCTTCGGTCTTCCTCTACTCTTTTTTAGAGGACTCCATACTATTGGATCAACTCTTCTTATCGGCACGTCCCAAGGCCTTCTTTGCACGTGACCAAACCATCTCAATCGATTTTCTACCATTTTCTCATCAATAGCAACTACTCCAACTTTTCCTCGTATATGTTCATTACGGATCTTTTCTTTTCTTGTATGACCACACATCTATCTCAGTATTCTCATCTCACCAATTGCCATTTTATGTTCATGTTGTCCCTTTAAAGCCCAATACTCACTGCTATATAGCATTACCGGTCTTATAGCAGTACGATAAAACTTTTCTTTGACCTTATTTGGTACTTTCCGATCACAGATAACTCTTGTCGCTTTTCTCCATTTAAACCACCCAGCTTGAATTCTGTGACTAACATCTCTATCAATTTCACCATCTTTTTGTATAATTGATCCCAATATTCAAACTTTTCCACTTGTGGAATGACTTGGTCTCCCAATCTGACCTCCAACTCTGTGTTAACTTGTCTCTTATAAAAAATGCAGTGCATATATTCTGTATTGCTTCTACTCAAATGGAAACCCTTTGATTCCAAGGCTCTTCTTCATGTCTCAAGTTTAGCAATAATCTCTTCTCTTGTCTTAGCCAATAGAACTATATCATTAGCAAAAGCATGCACTTTGAGATTTCTTCTTTGATATACTCAGTTAGAACGTTGAGAACTAGATTAAACAAATAAGGGCTCAAAGATGATCCATGATATAGGCCAATCCTTACAAGAAAGTCCTTTGTCTCACTGCCTGGCATTCTAACACTAGTTGTGACTCCCTCATACATGTCTTGTATGATTTTGATATAAGAGACACGCACACCTTTCTTCTCCAAGGCTCTCCAAAGCACTTCTCTAGGCACACGGTCGTATGCTTTTTTCAAATCAATAAAAATCATATGTAGGTCTCTTTTATGGCTTCAATACTTTTCCATTAACCTCCTCAGTAAATAAATCGCTTCTATTGTTGATCTTCCTGGCATGAACCTGAATTGGTTTTCAGAAATACTAGTCTCCAATCTCAACCTATGTTCCATCACCTTCTCCCACAATTTCATGGTATGGCTCATGAGTTTAATCCCTCTGTAACTAGTATAGTTCTAAATATCCCCTTTATTCTTATAAATAGGTACTAAAGTACTTTTTGTCCAATCATCAGGCATTTTCTTGGAGTGCAAAATCTCATTGAATAACTTAGTAAGCCACAACACCCCACTTTGACCCAAACATTTCCAAACTTCAATAGGAATGCCATCAAGTCCAACTACTTTATTGTTTTCCATTTTCTTGAGAGCTACCTTAACTTCATCAACTCAAATTCTACAATAAAAAGCGAAATTATGTTCCTCTTCTCTAATTGTCAATCATCAAGCTCAATAGTCGCTCTTTCGCTCCCATCATTAAATAGCTTATAAAAGTAGGCTTCTCAATAATCCTTAATATCACCATTAGTAACCAAAACTCTACCTTCTTCGCTCTTTATATATCTTACTTGGTCCAAATCTCTTGTTTTTCTTTCTTTATTCTTCGCGATCTTGTAAATCTTGTGTTCCCAAGTCTTAGTCCCTAAATCCTTATAGAACTCCTCAAAAGCTTTAGCATGAGCTTCTTCTACTACTCTCCTAGTCTCTTTTTTAGCTACACAATACCTTTCCCAATTTTCAGTATTATTACACAAATGTATTGCTTTAAAACAATCTCGCTTATGCCTGATTTTCTATTGCACGTTCTCGTTCCACCACCATATCTCCTTATCTCGCCAACCTCAACCTTTCAATTCACCCAAGATTGCTTTGGCAATCTTCTAGACCTTATTAGCCATTTCCATTCACATAAGATTAGCATTTTCTTGTAGCTCCCAAACCCTTTCCTTTAAAACAGTCCTTTTGAAAATCTCTCATTTCTCTCCCTTTAACTACCACCATTTGACCCTTGGGGTTAACACTTGTAAGTGCTTTTATTTTATACACTTAATACGCACATCAAGAACCAATACTCTATGTTGTGCTGTCATGCTATCTCCAGGAATCACTTTACAATTTGTGCAAAGTTTTCTATCAGGATTCCTTACCAAAAAGAAATCAATCTGCAACCTATGGGTTCCACTCTTGTAAGTGATTAAATGCTCCAACTACTTCTTAATGCAAGTGTTAATAATCTTGAGGTTGTATGTGAGGGAGAAATCAATAATAGCTTGCCCTTCATTATTATGCACTCCAAAACCCATACTACCATGAGCTCCAACATATTATCCCGCTTCTTTACCAACATGTTCATTAAGATCACCACCAATAAAATCTTTTCCACGAGTGGTATACTTGGGATCAAACCCTCCATATCTGTCCAAAATTTCTCCTTAAGCTGGTCTTCTGGTCCTATCTGAGGGTATAAGAACTAACCACATTGATAGTATCCCCCCTCACAATTATTCTTAAAGAAATGATTCTTCCATTCATTATCGATGATAATACCAACTCTATTCCTTATGCCTACCTTTCTCGTATACCAAAGTTTAAATCTATTAGTAAATTTGAAAGCCTTCTCTCCAATGTATTTAGTTTCTTCGAGGCACAAAATATTAATCTTCCTTTTGCCCATTACTTCCATCACCTCCCTCGATTTACCATACAGTGTCCCTACGTTTCAAGTGCCAAACCTAATCTTGCTTTCATGAACTAACCTCTTTAACTACCTTCGTCCATAAGAGTACGGTAGGCCTTGATCATTTAACACTACATTCGGGCGACAATGCAGCGGCTCTTGCTCACTTCTCACTGTACTCGAGCCATACAGCGCGTCACTTCCGGGCAACGACCAAGCAGTAGCACAATTTCTTCTTTGATCCATGTCATAAAAGATTCGACAGAGTTTCACGTGGGCTGTCGAGGGCCTAACACAACCCTCCTCCTTTACCCTAGCTTGGGACCGGCCATGCAACATAGGCGGAGTTTATAGTCTTGCTTTTAAATCATCAAAAAATTATTTTAATTTTGAAACATATAGATATGAAACTACTTAGAAACACTTTTGGATGTCGGGAAGTGTGAGTTGAATATAGGTTGATTTGAGAAGTCAAGAAATTCTATATTAGTTGAACATAAACTCAGAAAATGACATTTAAGTAGAAAGACCCATAGGCTTAAATTATTAAAATTTTGTATTTGAATATGATATTTTACTTAAATATACCATCACTTTTCTTTATGAGAAAATGGTAAATAAAGACCCCCCCAATATGTGAAATTACGATTTGAGACCTTTAATTTGAAAAATGACAAATAAAGACCCAGTCCCATATTGTAAATATGAACTTTTGGTAAAATGTCTGAAATGCCCTTGGCCATGTGACAAGTTAACTGTGAGAAATGACTAGTTCACTTTAGCGAATGACAACTTCAATAAACCAAATCACAACTTGGCTGAGGGTATGCCAAATGACAAGTTGACTGTAGGAAATGACAAGTTCACTTTAGCGAATAACAACTTCAGTAGACCAAATCATAACTTGACTGAGGGACATTTTAGATATTTCACCAAAATTTCATATTTATAATATGGGACCGGGTCTTTATTTGCCATTTTCCAAATTGATGGTCCCAAATCGCAATTTCACATTGGGAGTCTTTATTTGCCATTTTTCCTTTCCTTTTTGTATAAACACATATTAGTGGGCTCCATTTCTTCACCCACTTAGCTTATTTTATGTGTCATCTATCTTTACAATTTACATTAAATCACTTTGAAGAAATTCATATATATAATGACACACAAAAATTTCTCTTCCAAACCATATTTTTCCATTATAGAATTCTCGATATTTGGCCAATTAATAAGCAAAGTCATACCCCAAATATAGAGTAAATTCTCTCCATGTGATTTTTTTTATCACAAAATTTTGAACTTCACTCAAGATACATTGAAGTCTTTTATCATTTTGCTTTTGAGTTTGAGAAAATTACTATGTCAATATATCATTAATTTCTTCTTGTTACACTCTTGTTTTAATCTTTTTACAGCTTCCCGACTGTATAGATTTATCACTTTTCGACTATGCTGAGTTAGTATAAATATCGCGTGCGGAAATTCCCTTGCCAGACCAAACTTTTGGCACTTAGAAACCTTGGTGATGGAGAATTGTCAGTTTCTATCAACTGTGATTCCATCTCATTTACTAACTGACTTGCCAAACTTGTACGAATTGAAGGTTCGAAGTTGCAGTTCAGTGGTGGAAATATTTGACGTCAATGAGAACGTGAATGTAAAATACTTCAATTTGAAAAAAATGACTTTAGATCATTTGCCAAAAATGAAGCATGTATGGAGCAAGAATCCTGAAAGGATTTTGAGCTTTGAAAATCTTGACAAAGCCGAGGTCACTAATTGTGACTGTGTGCAAACTCTGTTTCCAGAAGCTTCTATTATCAAAGAAAGACTAACAATACTTGTAGTGAAAAATTGTGGAGCACTTGCGGAAATTGTTGGAGAGGTTGTTGAAGAGACTGAGCTTCCAAGTTTAGAGATTCTGCTCTTAGGAAATTTGCCGAAGCTCAAGTCTGGCATCATGAAACTGCAATGCCCTTCTTTGAAAGGTCTATTTGTTTATCACTGTGGTATGTTCACTAAGTCGCAAATATTCTTATTTAAATCCCAGGCCTACCAAGGAGAAAATGCTGAGGATCAGATTTGGACTTCAAATGATTCACAATCCTTTTTCTCTCTACAAGAGGTTAGGGATCTTAGTTTGGAAATTTTTATGGATATACTAATGTCTCGCTTTTTCTTTTTTTTCAAATTTTGCATTGGAAAACAAGACCAATCAGTTATTGAAAAAGAGTCAAAGGTAAGTCAAAAATACGAGGGTAAATATAAAAATGTAAGACGTATAATTTAAAAAAATTAATAAATATTCTATAATTTAAAAATAAAAGAAAATAACTCTATAATCTTATATTTTACATAATTTATGTGATTATCTTAAAATTTATAGTTCAATAATATATTTACATATATTTCTTGTGCATTACCTCACAATCCTTCTTTTGTTTCAATGCTCATAATGTATAAATATGCATAAAATATAACTTCAAATCATGATTTAATTTATTTGAAAAAATTTACAAAACTAGGAGATGACTAATTTAGATTTGTTCAATAGTTCACCAATCTTACGCTAGTTCTCGTTCTCCCTCAATTCCGAACTAGACACTAGGATGGTTCTCAATCCAATCGGTTTGTCTAGTCCCATTTTTTATCATTGCTTCTTTTCGCCTCACTACATAAAAAACTAAAAACTGTAGCGGTTTTTTTTATAGCGGTTACCATAAACCGCTACAAAACAAGACATTGTAGTGGTTTTTTTGTAAAACCACTACAAATCTACATCGGTTTACCCAACCTTCACTTTCTGTCACACATTGTAGCAGATTTCTGCTCAAATAACCACTACAAATTTGCTGCCACCTTCCCACCAGATGGCAGGAGATTGGCGCCAAATTTGTAGCTGGCGGGAAGGTGGTGCCAAATTTGTAGCGGTTTATTAGTTGCGATTCAGTAATAATAACTGCAACAAACTATTTGTAACGGTTTCTTTGTAGCGGTTGTCCAATAGGCAGAAGATGAACCGTTTTATTTTTGTAGCAGTTGTAATTAAAACTGCAACAAATGTTAAAAATTTGTAGTGGTTTTAGGTTAACTGCTACAAATTTTTCACAATCTGTAGTGGTTTTCTAAACAACTACGACAAAGTGTTGAGTTATTCAATACAGACACGACACGTGTCACAATTTTACAGCGGTTTGTCTGTAAACCGCTACTAATATCAACATCTACAAAATTCCGGTGTCTATATAAGCGCTCCCCCCCCCCCCGCGGTTCCACTTTTGAAGTGTGTGTGTAGGGAGGTTTGCCAAAATTTTTCTTGAATTCCACTGTAGCCCCAGATCCAATTCCAGCTACTTAGGTGCGAATATATGTTCATTTATTAGTTAATTTGTTTAATAGTTACAACATTTAAATATTTAATTAGTGTTGTATTAATTTAATATTTATTTTAGTTTACTTATTTAATTGACATTGATATTGTTTGACTTCATAATTATATCTGGTATTGTTTTAAATTTTTGTAGTTTGCATGTTAGTTATAATTGTTAATAACAAAATATATTTATTTAATAATTAATTCAAATGACATTAGAAATGATATTATTTTAATTACAATTTTTGTATTTTATTTAATTCAAAAAATTAAATTTACTGTTTTTAATTATTAATTACAAATTGGAAGATAATTATAAAATGTTTAGAATTTATTAAATTCATATTTAAACAGTTTTGTATTATGCATTTTGTTTAATTAGTTATATGTGATTTAGATTGTTGAATTAGTTAATTGTGATGATTATACATCTTATTGTCTTCAATTTTTTTTAGTTTGCATGTTATTTGTAATTGTTTAATGATAAAATTTGTTTATTTAGTAATTAATTTTATTAGACATTAGGAGTGATATTATTTTAATTACGTTTTGTAGTATTTTATTTAATTTCAAAAACTTGAAGTTGGTTTCTTTTTTTAAATTTTTATTTATGGTTTCAGATATACTTGTGAAAATGTTTAGAATTTATTAAAATCATGTTTAAAAAATTTTGCATTTTGTATTGTTTAATTAATTATTTGTAGTTTAAATAGCATGGCTTGTAGAAATGGTATAGATCCCATTGAGCCTACAAGACCCCCTCGACATCCTGAGCAGCCTGGGCCATCCAAGGTGCCGATAGAGGAGGATGAGGGGCCCATGATTAGCATATTATGAGATCGATGAGTATTTTGATCTCAACCTAGAAGGGGATAAGGGCAGATTCAAGGGTGATGTTGAGGGAGAGGTACGGGGCTTGGAGGAGGAGGAGGACCAGTAGCAGCAGCCGCATTGACTTGGTGGATAGTTAAGCAGTTGGGAGGTGGAGGTTGTGGGTAAGTGAAATAAGTTATTTAATATTAATAATTAAATGTTATTAATATTATCTGATTACCAATTTAATTGTGCAGACCAAGCTGGCAATAGGTCCATGAGGAGATTGAACGTGAAGGACATGCATTACATACATGATGCACATGTCACAGTTCCTTTGAATGAGCACAGTCAACCGATTGAGCTGTGAGGATATCTGTTCAACCGGTATCTGGCTTATCTAGGTGGGTAGTTGATAAAGCCCAATTTTTATAAATTTTATCCCACATTAATTTAGGATTTAAATGATAATTTTGAGCTTAAATGAACTTTTTATGCATAATTGGATTAATGGGTTGATTTTTGGATTTTGCATAAAAATTGAGATTTTGGATTAAAAATATAAATATTTTCTGATTTCCTATTTTTGACTTGGAATTAATTTTTCCTATTTCTTTGAAAACAAGTCTCATATTTTTAGAAAGTTTTACACTTTCTTGCCTAATTTTTGTGCAGATTTAATATTTAATTTTTGATTATATTTGGATATAATCTATATTAATGGATGCACTTAAATTCTTGTAGGTCAAGAAAGAGGCACATAGGAAATCCAATGGTGCAATATTGTTTCTTGGAATCTAAGCACAATCCAATGGCTAATATCAAGTGGGTCAATTAATCACTAATGTGCTTGAGTTTTAGATCCACAAAAATTTCCTTTTCCCTCATTATACTATTTTTCTTATTTTTGAAGGAGGGAGGCACGCCAAAATATCACTCTCTTTCCATCTCCATTCACTCCATCATCAACCCAACGTCAAATCTTCCCCTTTCACCGCTACTCCTCTAGCCTCACGCCCTTTCCCATTTTTTTCTTTCATTCCATATCCACCCAACAATCATCACCTCTCATCATCATCCATTCATTTTTTCTCACTACACGCACAACTCCTCACCATCACCTTCAATCAATTCATGGCTATGGCATCTAACAACCTTGGAAGAGGAGACAATTTGATGGAAGCTTAAGCTTATAGGGAGGCAACCTGGGAGGAGCATGGAGGAGACTTGAGCCTTGGGCCTGCACTTGAAGACCATAAGGGAGTGATGTTCTATTTATCTTTTTAATTCAAGGACTTGAGATTATTTAGTTTTAAATAATTTTGAATTGTATTTTTGTGAGACAATTTAGTTCTAGATTGTTATTTTTTTATCCTTGGATTGGATTGATATTTGGATTTTGTTTGTATTGAGACACTTGTTGGAATTTATGTTTAGAACCTTTGCATTGTTAATTGAATTTATAATTGAGTTTTCATTATGAGTTTAATTATCAATGTGGTTTGAATTGCAAAATTTGGGTTCTTCTGCCTCTTAATTGTTTAATTAAGTTGGTTAATTATTTGATTGTTTAATGAGATAATTTCAAACATAATTTCCAAAATTAATTTGAATTATTTTCATTGGTTTTAATAAGCTTAATTAACCAACCTTACACTGTTATGAGTTCTCTAATAGTTTAAGGGTTTTTGAAGTTGAGGGTTCCCTTTATTTCAAGTAGGTAATGAAGTTTATTAATTCCACTCTCTTATCACCTCCCTTTGGTCTAATTAACTGATTAAGGTAATGAAGGTTAAATTCATACGAATCCTAAGTTGTCCCCTCTACTGTACCTGAAGAGAAATTTCTGAAAATTTACTTGCTAATTCTCTTTGCTTTCTGATTAATTTTCTTTATTCATTAATTTTATTTTCCTTCTAAAAAAACCCCCCAAAAAATTGCATTGCATTCATTTGGTTTAATTTAATTTTCAAATAGATTTTAGGACATTTACATCTTGCATTTAGAATTAGAATTTTACATTTTAGTTTAGGTCCATTTTATTACATTTTTCATCACCTAAATTTTTACCTAAAGAAACCAATAACATGCTCCTTGGAAGTAATGACCTAGGTCGATCCTAAACTACAAATTATTTAGGACCTAGTTTAATTGAGTGCTTTAATGACAGAGGCATCATCAGCAGTACACGTTGTTTCCAATCTACAAGCCCACCTGGAAGAGGATGTCATGGAAGAATAAGAACGACGCCTAGGAGCTATTGAAGGTAATTAATTAGTATTTGAAATTTATGATTAAATATTTTCCTTAAAATAATTATGAGTTACATTATGAATTCGATTTCTTAGTAATTAAATCATAATTTCATTATGTAATTGCAGAAAAAAATTTGTCGTCAGGATAACATAAAGACATATGCAATGAAGAAGTTAGGGGAGGGTTGGAAGAACAGGAGGGGCCACTTGTACAATGCAAAGAAAGGCAACAGGACGAGACCCCTAGAGGAGATACAGGCAGATGTGCTAGATGGCATCCCTGGCAATGACTAGGCATCATTTATCTAGCTTAAGGCGACACCTGAGCAGAGGGTATGACTTTAATTTATTACATTATTATTATGTTATTGCCATAGAAATTAATTAAATTTGTTATATTTTTGTTGCAGTGTCTTTCTCAGAGAAACACTGTAAGCCGCAGCCATCAAGATATCCAACATACGGCCAGTTCGAAGACATTTGATGTGACCTATAATGAGATTGTGAGTAATACTATAAATTTAATCAAATTATATGTACGTGTACATATATATGTGGATTTAAATAATAAAATGTTTTTTTGTTTTATTATAAATTGGCAGGGGAAGAAGATGCAACAGGAGGAGGGACGAATGCCCATTTATGGCGAGATGTGGCCGCAGCTCCATAGGCATAGGGACGATACTCCTATATCTGAGCGGGCTCAAGGATGTTGCTGTTAGTATTTAATTACAATTTTATTGTTTATTTAGTGTTTAAATTTAATGTTCACATTTTTATTGTTAATATTATGTTAATTTCATTTAAATTGATTAAATTGTTTTGGCAGGAGAGGATGACCCAAAGTGTTGTAGAACTCCGAGAGTCAGGAGTTAGCTGTGGACTCCATCGCCTCACTAAGGGAAGGCTTAGCCAGACTCGAGCACCAGGGACAAGTTAGGGGACTTGGTTTTAGTGCCACACAGAGTACCGTTTACGGTTGGGGCCGTCATACGTCTTTTGAGGCAAGGACCTCCCAGTCAGCAGCAGCATCACACCAGACCTTGTCTTGAGTGCAACTTTGACTCCGAACCTATGCGCCTTCCACATAGACGTAAATGGTGCTTTATGGGTCACTAGCAATTCCTCAATTTGAAGCACAAATTTAGATTGCAACAGAATTGCTTCAATGATAAACAAGAAAAGAGAGATCCTCCTCTTACTTTATCTGGCATGGATATATTTCAACAGCAAGAAGGTGTTGATGTTGAGTTCGACAAGATTGATGAAGTTGAATGAGGCGGACGATATTCTCGTGGCACATTTGATGGTCAGCCAATGTAGTGGCGGAAAAGAAGTATCTTCTTCACCCTTCTTTATTAGAAATTTAATTTGATCTGTCATAGTCTTAATGTCATACACATCGAAAAGAATGTGTGTGATAATGTGCTATACATATTGCTCAACGAATCCATAAAGCCTAAAGACCACCTCTCTGCTAGGAAAGACTTATAGGCCCTTAGAATTCGTCCAGATTCTTGGCCTGATGATAATGATAGGTTTCAACCAGCTAAATTCACATTGACAAAGCAAAACAAGGATATCTTCCTGTCAACATTAAAGAAAATAAAAATCCTTGATGGATATTCCAGCAACATCTCAAGGTGTACTAATCTGCAAGCTCAAAAGGTTACTAGGTTGAAGAGTCATGACTCGCATGTTTTGATGCAACAATTACTTTGTCTGGCACTTAGAAACACACTCTCTCCTAATATCTCTATGATTTTGGTGGAGCTATGTTCATTTTTCAAAAAGTTATGTGTGAAGGTTTTGATACCCGAGGAGCTAGATCAACTGCAAAATAAAATAATTTTGATACTTTGTCATTTGGAGATGATATTTCCTCCATCCTTCTTCACTGTCATGGTTCATCTTACAGTCCATCTTGTTCAAGAACCAAAACTTGCTAGCCCAATTCAATATCGATGAATGTACCCTATTGAAAGGTGTATTATATTATCTCTTTCTATTTTCCACATTTTAATTTCATTTATAGACAATTATTAATTATTAATTAATTAAACATGTAGATATTTAGAAATATTAAAAGCTTATATCAGGAATAAGGTGTGGCTAGAGGGGTCAATAGCAGAAGGTTATGCTGAAGATGAGGTCCTAACTTTCTATTCGAGATACTTTGACAACATCAAGACATCTTTCAATCAAACCCCACACATTGACGATTGTCCACTGGGTCTTTCCAATTTGAGCGACTTCTTTCCTCATATTGGGAAACTAGTTGGAGCATTTGAATACTTCAAACTAAATCCTACCAAGAAGTTACAAGCACAAAAATATGTTTTGATAAATTGCACTCAAGTTGGACCTTTTCTCCAACAAGTTGTACACTGATTTTTTTTTATGTTTAAAATTTCTTCATCATTGCCTTTTGACAAATAACAACATAGGGAATCTAGAAGATATGTTAGGCGGCAGCTATAGGTTCATTCATAAACATCCATTAAGGTTGACAAGAGAGTCCATAGATAATTTCTGAGTTGTTTACACATCGAATATGTAATGACAACAATCCCCAAATAGCTGAACTCAAAAGTCTTGCATATGGTCCGTTTGATGATGCCAGGAGTTTTACTGCATATAATGTCAATGGGTTCAAGTTTCATACAGTAGCGCGTGATTAGGGTTTGCTCACACAAAACTCTGGAGTTTTTGGCATGTTTGGAATGAGGAGTTATGCTAGTACCAGTGACAGTGACATGCGATTTGGAGGCATTCCTTAATATGGAAAGCTAATTGATATTGTTAAGTTAAATTATTAAGGACTTTTCACTGTTAATCTGTTCAAGTGTTGCTGGGCAAATATGACAACTTCACGTGGACTCACTACTGACGAATTGGACATCACATCTGTTAATTTCTCTAGGCTCATTCATATGGGAGAATCTAAAGATCATGAGCTATACATTCTTGCCTCTAAGGCACACCGGGTTTATTATGTCAAGGATGAGAAACATAGATATTAGAGCATGGTGGTCTACCTCAAGCCGCCAAATCTTTATGACGACAGTGAACCCTTCTAACCAACGAATTTTGAAAATTTCTTCTTCGAAGGAGATGACAATTTACCAATTGTTAGGTATTTCTTTTTTACATATAATTTTGGTTCATTTTTGTTACGTTAATTAACAATATACGTTTTAATTTTTATGTGTTATAATTATTTCTCATTATTTAACTTTATATATCTCCTTCTAGGCAAGGTGATGAAGACTAAATTTTCAACAGTTCATTCCAAACCATTTTTTTAAAATTAGTAATTTTTTTTACAAAATTTTAATATTTGTAGAGGTTTTTCAACTGCTACAAAAGAACAAAACCGCTACACAATGAATATAACCGCTACTAATATCACCCGCCCTCTATAAATACCCCCACACTCTCCTTCTCATTTTTCACACCTTCTCTGCCTCTCCTCTGGTATTCTTCCTCTTATTTTCATATTGTAATGTTTTTAATTGTTCATTTATTTTTATTTTCTCATATTATTTAATTTAAATTTGCTAATAATTTTTTCTCTCGCAGGATTTATTTACTTTTATTTTCTACCCTTTCTAATTTATTTCTTATCTTCATAAATAATATTTCAGAAACTTTTTTAATTTTTATAATTATAAAATTGTATATCTTCTTATAATATTTATTTAATATTTAATGTGTTAGAAAAATTTCCTTATATAACAAAAATTTGAATAAAATTTAATTAAAATCTGATAACAAATTTAATTTCAAAATTATATTTGCAAATCATATTTAATTTATTATATTTTATCTTTAAAATTTAATTAATTACAAACCTGATAACAAATATCTTTTTTTTTTATATTTTCAACGTAACATTAAAACCGCTACAAAAATTAAAATTAAATAACTTTTTTACATTTGTAGTGGTCATACCAGCCGCAAAAGCCTTCCAGTGGCGCTATTTTTTGAAAATTTTTCCATTTGTATCGGTTAAATAACCGCTACAAATTTTTCCACCAAATTGAATTTTTTGATTCCTGCCAAAAATTTATGCTTACTCTTGGTAGCGATTTTGTTAGCCATTACAAAATTTCAAATTTCATTTCCCACCTACTCACATGTATTTGTAGCGGTTTTTTGACCGCTACAAACTGCCTCAAAGTGATCTCATTCACCTCGTTATTAGTGGCAGTTTTATAATCACTACCAATTTCTGTAGTGATTTACTATCTTGCGTTGCGGTTTGTCTGAACCGCTGCAAAACTGTTTGCATCGATGGTTTTTGTCACATCTCGCTAAATTTAGCATTAATAGAAAGGATAAAAAATTTTGTTTAAGAGCCAATAGAAAAAGAAGATTGGCTAAGAAAATTAGACATGGTGTGAAACCCACAAAAGGTTTGGATCGGCATTTTCAAATTTATCGGTCTAGAAAGGGCAAAATGGAAAAATTAGAAAAATTTGGGAACAATTCTCTAAAAATAGAAAATTAGTGAATTAGAGGTTTTGGAGCCTCAATGGAGACCCTAGAGGTTAAATTGGTGTAAAAATAAATTCTTAAGGAATTTCCCAAACACGAAAGTTTTTCAGGAAAACAATGAAAAATTAAAGAAAAATAATTATTTTAAATAGCTAAACGCCTCAATAAATCTGGAAAAAATATAAAGTAATTATGTAAATATTTTATTGAATTTATAAAATTAATTTTAGGCCTTAAAAACACAGGAATTAATTTTAGAAAATTTATTTCCCGCAGTTACACCAATAAAGGCCTAATCGGGAAAAATTCAAAATAAATAGTTAGAGGTGAAGAAAAATCCTCAAAATTTTCAGATCATGTCATCATATTAAAAGAGGATTTTTCATGGAGATAAATGAATTTTTTAAGGCCTAAAAAAATTATAGAATGTTATTAGTGAATAGTAATTGATAAAGTTTTGAAATGGTTTGGGATTGTGATTTGGTTTGTGGGCCATCTTTTTGGGCCATCCTAAATCATTTGTGGGGCCCAAATTGAGCCCAATTAAGGCCCAATTTCATGCAGATTCTGGATCCTTCCATTTAATTGGATTCAAGCCCAATTTCAGTGAAAATATCAGTAGGAAAGTTCTGGATACTGGACATTTGTCATGATCTGAAAATTGGGGCATTAGATGGCAGCTACATGGCCATTTTATTGGCCAAATTTTGTCCATAGATGAAGGAAAGAGGTCAGATTTATTTTGCCTATAAGTACCCCCTAAATACCTAGAAAGAGGTAGAAAATTGGTAAAACTAGGGGAGGTGCTGCCCATTTCATTTCTTGAACTAGAGACTAAATTTGATAAGGGTTTTTGGACAAGAAATCATCAAACTTTAGTTAAGGATTTGCCAAGGTATGTCTAAGCTTTACTATGGTCGAGATTAAAGCTTGTTTGGTTAGGTTTTTGAATTGAAATTCCAAGGAGGAGATGCTGTAATTTTTGTTCAGCATGCTTATGCTTTAGGAAAAGATAGAAAACTTAAATGTGATGTGTAAAAAGCATGTTTAAATGGTGTTTGTATTGATTTTTGGAAGAAAACCAAGATAGAGTCCTTAATGGTCCAATTCTGCCACTATGCTATCTTGGGATAGAAGTTTGTTTTGATGTGTTTTGATGATTCCAATGAGTTCAAAAGGTCTTTTGGTGTAGAGAAACACCAAGAGAAAGTGTTTGAAATCATTGGAATCAAAAATAAAACTTTTGAAACATATACTACCCTATTCGGTCAAGCTTAAATGAAAGGAAAGGAGTTTGATTTTTATAAATATGAATTGATATTTGGATTCTACATAAAAAATTGTGTAGGAATAGACCAAGAGATTAATGGAAACAAAGAGAGAATGATTATATCAAAAATAAAGGAAAAAAGGGGTTTAATTGAGCTTAATGTCAAGCATTAGTGTCTATACTTAAATTATTGATAAATTAGAATGTGTTTATGCATGAATTGATATGTATTGTGTAAGAGAACAAGAGGGAACCCAAAGAAATTGAAGAGGCCGAATTGGTTCAAGCATAAAAGAGGTAACTTTGAATCTAATTCGATTGTTTAATTTTTCTTGCTTACTTAATGTTGCTTGCTTTATGTTTCTATGAATTGATTGATTTATACTATGGCATGGAATGCTCTTTGATATTTTATATGCTTTGGCCAAATGTACATTGATATAAAATGTAAATATATACTAATTTTCTTGATGGAATAATGTGCTATCAATGGTATTGGAATTGATTATTATGCATTCTAACATGTCACATTATGTGGAGAGTGATTAACATGATAATTATGATTCATTGCTATTGAGATTTCTATGAAATCTCACTCCTCCAATGTATAAACAATAATAAGAACCCCAAGTGGTGTTGCCAAGGGCAAGGAGAAAGGATTGGAAGTGATATTAGAAGAGGACTAAGCTTAATATCATTGAAGTTATGATTTGTAAATTTTTATGAGTTGTTATGTATTGGTGTAAACTATGTTGGAATATTATATTAATGTTCAAAGATGCTCTATCTATGAGGAATTAACTAAGAAATTATGTTGATGCGTGTATTATATGATTGGAAAAGCTAGATGAGAGAAAAAGAGAAAGAAAAAGCAAGAATGGTATGGAATAGGGATAAAGGTTGACTTTTTAAAAGCCAAATTTGACGAACGTGATTTTGGGCAATTGGATGAATTTGAATCTGAAATTTGGCATGCTTATAGATATTATTTTTAGCTTTAAAATAAGTGATAATTTATTAAGTTTGGAGTTTTGTACAGAAAGTTATGCCCTTCCAAATTTGGGCATAAAATCTGGAAAATTAGAAAATGACCAAATAAACAGTACCACTTTAAACGAAATCTGGGATTGATGTATGAGATCTAGATACTGATGAGTATTTTTTCTCTAAAGAGAATGTCAAGAGCTTTCTATATAACTTAGAACCATATCATTTCAATTTTTTTATAATTAGTTATGAATTTTCAAAATTAGCCAAAAATGCTATGAATAGTGAATAGGAACTTGGAACCAAAGTTAAAATCTTGAAACTTTCTCACTCATAAGGCTTGTATAATGGTTCTGAATGGTTCCAATTATTATATAATTGGATAATAAAAGAGGTGTGATAGTTTTTGTAGCTGTAGTCATAGAACTGTAACGATTAAAACTGCTTCAAATCACCTATTTTAACCACTACAAATTACCTCTTTTTTTGTAGTGCCTATTTAAATTTGCTTTTTAACAATGTTTGGGACAATTAAAGTTTGATTCTTGGTTGTGTTCGGGAAAAATCTTGGTGAGAGGGCCAATACCCACTTGATTGTTGTCAAAGATATACATACAATTTTAAACCTTATGCTTTTGCTTCTTATTAAGTCAGCATTATAGAAGCACTATCACTCACAAAGGAAGAGGCAATCATGCTATGCAATGGAGACATTCCTGCTGATACTTTAAGTCAATTAATATTCCTTCAACTGCATTGTTTTCACAATGTCACCGAGGCAGACAAATTACCATTTGAAATCCTTGGCAAGTTGACCAACATGAATGGTCTTTTAGTGGTTTGCAGTGACTTCAGTGAGATATTCTCCCAAACACTTGACCCTGAGATTTCTAATCAGTTAGGGTTATTAACATATTTGGGATTGGATTTTCTTCCTAAGCTCAAATGTATAGGGATAGAGCACCCCTCCATGAACACACTCCAGGAAAATCTCACATCCTTAACTGTAGACAGATGTCCTGGCTTGGTAAAACTAGTACAGTCTCCAGTGTCCTTTTCTAATCTAGAAGACATATGTATTAACCGAATGCCATGGATTGGAATATTTATTCACAACTTCTACTGCTAGAGGTTTGCCCAATCTTTGGGAGTTGAGAGTCTTGAACTGTGAATCAATCAAAGAAATAGTGGCCCGAGAGGCAGACGAAAAGGATTATGATTATGTTCAGATAATATTTCAGAGATTAGAAAAGATCACGCTAAATTCACTTCCAAGGCTAGCGTGCTTTTATGCAGGACCACTTTGATTTTCCCAAAAATGTACCAAGTGAAGATAGATGAATGCCCCGTCATCAAATTTTTATCCCAAGGGCATATTATTGTGCCCCGGATGCTAGTGGATTACATTCCACCTTGCGTAATTGGCGATTATTGGCAATTTCGTCAGTAGACTTATTCTAGCACCTCACTACACAACATGTGTTTCGAGAAAAAGTTAAGCATTATTTATTTCTCAATTTTATTATCTTCCTTTTTCTTACATATTCCCATTTACAAATATAAAAAAAATTTAGAGTTAATGTGCAAATTTTTCTGAAATTTTAAAATTGTAGTAATGTTGCCTCTTATTGTTAAAAATGTTAACCGTCAATATCACTATTTTAATAGCTAGCATTAGTTTGTTTATGATAGTGGGCAGTATTTCTACAATTTTAAACTTTTGGGATCAATTTGCATCTTAACCTAGAGATTTACAGAATTTAAAGTTCATTGAGTATTTTATGATTTTTTTTGTTTGCTATTTTAATGTTTAATTATTATCAATATATTAATTATACCAAATTATTTATCTATTTGATAATAGTTAGAGTCAAAATGAGGGAAATATTGCCACATGTTTCTAGCTACCAATTAGAGCATTTGGTGTGGCTCCCGCTTGTTATCAACACTTTCATTTTATGTTCATTAACCATTAATGCTAATGTTTTGCTTTCCTATTTCCCATTTTGAAGGCTAAGTTGGACTCCAGTGACATGCAATTATTGGACAAGGACAAGGACATTGATCGCATTAACCACTTCTCGGTCACCTTGTTTTACAAAAGTTAAAAAAAAATAGAAAATTAAAAAAATGGTGTGTGAAGTTTGTTGGGACCGTGCAATTTTTGTCATGTGTGCTTTCCTTAAAAATTAAAACAAAAGTCATCTATGCTTGTGTTTAAGGTTGTTTTGGACAATAAACTCCTCATGTTTCTTTATTTGGTGATGGTGATTGGTAAGTTGCATTCACAACATCAGAAGGGATGGGAAAAAAGAAGATATACAGCCTTAACTTTTTGTCCGGCATGTGATTTTACAAAATAATGAATCGATAAGAACAAATAAATGAATTAATATTTTTCCATTTTTCATTTCTCTAAACTTCATAAGTAAATATACACATAAAAATAGCTACAATTTGCAATTTACAAATTAACAAATACAAAATTAAATTAATAACAACACGTAAACAAATTAAGATATACTCCTCTGATCTTATTAATAAGACACTTTTAATCATGGTATTAAAACCCGGACCGGACTGGCCGGTTCGGACCGGAAATCGATGAACCAGTCACTTCTTCGGTCCGGTTCTTATCTAAAACCGGAAAGAAATCAACCCGGCCTAACCCGTTTTAAACCGGTGTAACCCGAACGCAACTCGGGTAACTCGCTGGGTCAGATGGGTCACCAGGTTAATTTTTCTTTTGTCTTCTGGGTTCCAAGGATGACACCACGCTCTAATAGAAAAGAAGAAAGGTTGAAGAAGACAGAGATAAAAGCATACAAAAAGAAAAAAGAAACTTAAAGAAAAGGAAAAATATAAAAAAATTACCTAGCATAGTATATAGCTGTTAATAGAGAGAGAAGAAGAACACTAAATCGTTGATAAGAGGGAGGAAAAAAGCGCCAAGCAAACCTGCAGAAGACGGAAGAAAATGAAGAGGAACTGGAAAGGAAGAAGAAGTGAAGAACTGAAGATGTGCGAAGGAGGTGGACGCTTGGGGGGCAAAAGCACTGAGCAAACCTGCAGAAGACGTAATGTTCAGTCAGTCTGCTACATTGGGAGAAAACAAAGTTTTGAAAAGTCAAATAAAAAAATTATATGCAGACCAAAAACGTCCATATTCTGATGGGGCTTTAGTTGGCTAGGCTGTAAGGATATTAGTGCATAGGTAGAGCTGTGTAAGTCTGATGTTCAAAAAAAGTAGGTGTAGGAAAATAAAATTATTTATTCTAATCTCTCACCAGTTTACTTTTATTAAAAAATAAAACGTATGTTTATTATAAATTTGTGTTATTATATTTTGCCATTTATTTATATTATTTAAAAAAATTTATATTATCATTTTGGTTTATTATTATATAATTAAGAATTATATTATTTTTATTATGACTGGTCTGACTCCGATCTAACCCACTGTCCCGACCAGTTCACTAACCGGTCCGGTTTTCAGTACGTTGCTTTTAATATGTTTCGCATAAACCAAGAAAAGTCTTAAATTGTATTAACTTTGTAATAAAATTTAATAACTTTTTAACTTTATCCCTGTTTAATATATTTACCTTTTAAAAAAAAACTATTTACACTGTAATAAATAAAGGACAAAATAGAAAATCCATACTAAAAATTTAATAAAATAATTTATAAATAGGATAAAAAAAATTTCTTCTCTTTTGCCTTATAAATAAGACCGGAGAAATAATTTATAAAACTCAGTTTATTACATATATAAATTTTTGCACAATATAATTTCATGGGTTCAAATCCCTTTGCTGCCTTCTTTGTAAGAATATTCTCTGTGTTTTCATTTTCATTTTTTAATGTTCAGTTGAAGTTTTAGAATTATTGTGGGTAAACGAAAATTATGTTGTTGAAGTTTTAATTTAATGACAAATTTCTAATATATACCACTTCGGTCCTAAATGTATGTATCTGTAAGGTGACGTTTTGATCCCACGTCATTTATAGGATATTTAGTATTTATTTTTTAATTTAACTTTCATTTAATTATCATAAAAATCAATGTTAAAAAAACGGATCGACAGTCCAAACGGAAAACCTGTTCGATTTGGTTCAGTGCCTGAACAGGAGGAGAGGTAGCCCGGAGCAACCCGTTCTGAACCAGTAATAACCCGCTAACTTGCTGGGTTGGGTGGTTGCCGGGTTATATTTTAAGACTTCTCAAATGCAAGAAAGGATTCCTTTTTTTTTCCCCCCAAAAAATAAAGAGGAAACAACACTGCCTCAAGGGTTCAATTCTTCTACCTCTAGCTTCGACCTTCATTGCGAGCAGTAGGAAAAAAATTATCAGAGAAGAATACCATAGAAGAAGAAAAACAGGCAATAAAAGAGCAATGAATCGGAAAATAGAAGATGAAAAAAAAAGAAGAAGAAAAACAGGCAATAAAAGAGCAATGAATCGGAAAATAGAAGATGAAAAAAAAATGGAGTAAGAGCTATAAAACCTACCGTCAAGCGCACAGAATGAATGTAATGTAAAAGTGAGACTTGAGAAAGAACAGTGATGAGGAGAGATACAGCCATACAAGGAGGGGTGAAGAAAAGAGATGAGCAAAAACTTGTTAAATTCAAAATGCATATTTACTGCTAGTCTGCTTTTTCCTCTAATAAATCATTGGCATTTAATTTCGATCAATACCGGTGCGTTTGACGGATGCTGAGAAAAATGTGCAGAAGTGTGGCTTTTGACAGATGACAAAATCCACGCGCTAAATTTCTTTTCCATGTGAGTGCGCGTCTACACCTACTGGCTAGTAGTGATCTGCTGATAAAACTCCATTTTAAATTATTTTATGATCATTTTACTGCTAGGGGGAGTAATATGTACAGATTTTTCATAAAGAATTAATATAAAAATAAACATCATTTTTTACATATTATTTTTTAATATTCTTTTAGATTTTATATATCATTTAAAATTTATTATTATTTGACATTTATTTTTGTATTTTTTGTATTTTTATCTAACTAGTTTGATATCGGATTGACACCCCATCTAATATATTAATTCTTGAACCAATACCTTAATGAGTTTATTCTCCGTCCCTTTTTCTATGGGGAAAAAGACCAAAAAATGACAGATTAACTTGGGAATGACAGAAACGTTTGCTAATTTACAAAATCCCATTTTGGTCACATGAGACCAAATTGGGATTATCATATTAAAAGAAAAGACCAAATTACCTTTCATTTTATTTATTGTTTTTAAAATACCAAAGCCCCCACTGGTCGGCTGGTCGCTAGAGCTCCGACAACCAACTGACAATTGGTCACCGGAGCTTCGGCGGTCAGAAATAATTTTTTTGAAAATTTTTACAATTTCAGTATAACAGTTAACCACTTTTATAACGCTATTAACAATTTCAATATAGCAGTTAACAATAGGTTTTCTAGGAAATTCAACAAGCTCTGGCCGGAAACAATTTTTTTGAAAATTTTTATAACTTCAGTATGATAGTTAACAACTGTTGTAACGCTATTAACAACTTCAGTATATCAGTTAACAATAGGTTTTTTGGAAAATTTAACAATTAGTCGCCAGAGTTCCTGTGGCCGAAAACAGTTTTTTTCAAAATGTTTTATAACTTCAGTATAACAGTTAACCACTTTTGTAATACTATTAATAACTTTAGTATAGCAGTTAACAACAGGTTTTTTTGGAAAATTCAACAAGCACTGGCGGCCGGAAAGAATTTTTTTGAAAATTTCTACAATTTCAATATAACAGTTAACAACTTTTGTAATGCTATTAACAATTTCAGTACATCAGTTAACAACAAGTTTTTCGAGAAATTCAACAATTGGTCGCTGGAGCTCCGCCCGTCGGAAGCAATTTTTTTTGAAAATTTTTATAACTTCAGTATAATTGTTAACAACTTTTTTAATTTTATTAACAACAGGTTTTTCGAGAAATTCAAAAAGTAGCATTTTTACAACTTCAATAATACCGTTAACAAGTTCCATAATTCTATTAACAACTTCTGAATAGTATTTAACAACATGTTTTTCTAAAAATTAAAAAAAATGGCATTTTTACAACTTCAGCAACTACTTTTTTTTTTGTTGGAAAATTTTTACAATTTCAATATAACGGTTAACAACTTTTGTAATGTTATTAACAACTTCAGTATAGCAGTCAACAATAAGTTTTACGAAAAATTCAAAAAGTAGGATTTTTACAACTTCAGTAATATCGTTAACAAGTTTCGTAATTCTATTAGCAACTTCAGTATAACATTTAATAACAGATTTTCTTAAAAATTCAAAAAAAAATGGCATTTTTATAACTTTAACAACTACTTTTTTTTGAAAAATTTTTACAACTTCAGTATAATGGTTAACAACTTTTGTCACTCTATTAACAACTTTAATATAGCAGTTAGTAACAAATTTTTTGAGAAATTCAAAAAGTAGCATTTTTGCAACTTCAGTAACATCGTTAACAAACTCAAAAACTTGTTGTTAACCGCTATACTAAAGTTGTTAATAGCGTTACAAAAGTTGTTAACCGTTATACTGAAATTGTAAAAATTTTCAAAAAAATTGTTTTCGACTACCAGGGCTTCAGCGACCAATTGTTGAATTTCCTGAAAAACCTGTTATTAGCTGATATACTAAAGTTGTTAATAGTGTTATAAAAGTTGTTAATTGTTATACTGAAATTATAGAAATTTTTAAAAAAATTGTTTCCGACTGCTAGAGCTTGTTGAATTTCTTAGAAAACCTGTTGTTAATTGTTATACTAAAGTTGTTAATAACGTTACAAAAGTAATTAACAATTATACTGAAGTTGTAAAAATTTTCAGAGAAATTGTTTCCGATCGCTGGAGCTCCAGTGATCAATTATCGACCAGTCGTCGGAGCTCTAATGACCAATTGTCGGCCAGTCACAGGAGCTTCAGTGACTGTCGCCTCCGGAGCTCCGGCAACTGGCCGGCCTGTGAGAGCTTTGGTATTTTGAAAACAATAAATAAAATAAAAAGCAATTTGGTCTTTTCCTTTAACATGATAGTCCCAATTTGGTCTTATGTGACCAAAATGGGATTTTGCAAATTCAGCGGATGTTTCTATTATTCCCAAGTTAATTTGTCATTTTTCTGTCTTTTTCCCTTTCTATCCCTTAATAAAAAAGATAAAAAATATATGAGAATAATTTATAAATATAAAAAAAATTTTAAAAAATTGTACTGCTGCTTAATCCTGGAATCCGCAACTCTCATGCCCCCCCTAGGTGGAGAAATTCTTAGGTGAACCTAGAGTACCATGTAATCTGTGGTCTGTCCAATCAGGAAAAAACAACTCACATTATTTTAATATGATATGGCACTTTTTAAATATTAGCTAGCAGATGCAAAAATTTAAAGAAAAAATTCGTGAAAAAAGAGAAAAAGAGCTCCATTGGCTTTTCATTTCCTGCGTGCGCCTCCCACTACCTCTCATTCCCCCCCTCTCATTCCATGACTAAAAAGACGATATGTTGAGCCTGTAGCAAGCAAACAAGTAAAATAAGCTTTTTCAACCATTAACCTCTGCATCATGGAAATCGAAACTTGGGAAGAGGGAGCTTCGCATGATCACGCAAGTAGATCTATAAATAAATATGCTGCAATACATCTAACAAAATAAATAATCTTCATATTATGATTATACTGTTAAATTAGTCTTGAATATTGTTACAGTATTCAAAATTGGAAGCTTTATTGTCTCCTGTATATGTTTAAAATGGGGGTTCTAATGAGAAATTTACTTTATAATTGTGTACTCATGTTTTGGGATCTTATTTGCTTTTATATATGAGTGTATGTTTTGGGGAAAAAGTTTTCTTTGTTTTTCCCAACAAAAAGTGTTTGTGATTTAATTAACTTTTATTATAGAATAGTTTTATGGAGATTTTGAAGTTGTTTTAATTTTGTGCAAAATGAAAATAGCAAATGAATAAGAGTTAGATAAGAGGGAAAAAGAAAAATCCCCGACTAGTTCTAGCTTTGAAGATACATATAATTCTGGTGTTGAAAATATTTATTTGGGTCAAGTTGTAAATTATGAAGATGAAGCTTATACTTTATATACAAGACATGCATATCAATTGGGTTTTTCAGTGAGAAAATCAAAACAAATCTATGTTGCTGGGACTAACAAGATTCATACAAAGGATTATGTGTGCTCAAAACAAGGATCTAAATATTTAGAAGAATGCAACAGTAGTTCATTTACTAAAATGAATGCAAGGACAAATTGTTAGGCCATGGTTCAGTTTACTGTTTAATTAGATGGTTTGTGGAAAATCACCAAATTAATTATTGAGCATAACCATGAATTTGTGAAACAAGAGCATAGGCATTTGATGCATTCGGCTAGGAATATTCCTACAGTGAAGGGTGAACTTATTAGTTCTATGGTAACTACTGGAATTAGAACTAAGGATGTGTGGAGTTATTTGGGTGAAGAAACACATGGTTTTGATAATATTGGATTTTCAAAAAAAGATTGCTATAATTTTGTCAATAAACAAAAGTTGAAAGTGATAGAAGCTGGGGATGGAAAAAGTTTAGTTAATCTATTACGAAGTTGTCAAGCTAAAGATCCAATGTTTTACTATAGTGTTCAATTTGATCATGAATTGCATTTGACAAGTGTTTTTTGGAGGGATGGGAGATCGACAATTGATTATGATTGTTTTAGAGACGTGGTGGTTTTTGACACAACTTATCGCACAAATAAATATGATTTAATTTGTGGGCCATTTGTTGGGATAAATCATCATTGGCAAAATGTAATGTTTGGTTGTGCCTTTTTGATGAATGAATCAGCAGAATCTTTTGAATGGTTGTTTGAACAATTTTTGATTTCCATGGGAAACCAACCACCACAAAATATTGTCATTGATCAAGATGCTGCCATGGCTAAAGCAATTGAGAAGATATTTCCTAATACACGGCATTGCTTGCGCTTGTGGCATATATCTAAAAACGCCCCATCTCATTTAGGTCGTTTGAACTCTGACAAAGAGTTCCAATCTTTATTTCAGAAGTGCATGAAACAGTGTGACTCAGAAGAGGAATTTGAACTCACATGGGATGAAATGATTAAGAGATTTAGCCTCAATAACCATAGTTGACTGAATAGAATGTATGTAATTAGGCAAAAATGGTCAACTGCATTTGGCAAAGATATGTTTTTTTTGCAAATATAAAAATCTTCTCAAAGGAGTGAGAGCAGTAATAGTGTTTTGGGTGATATCTCTACAAAAAAAAAAACTTCTCTTACATAATTTTCTTAGCTTTTAAGAAGATGGTGGAAAATGGAGAAGCGCTGAAAGTGAAGAAGATTTTCACAATAGTGAAGGCATTCCTTCATGCGCTATCAACAGTAATAAGACTTTATCTTATGCATCAAAAGTTGATACTAAAAAGATTTTTAAATTGTTTGAGAAGGAATATTTGGATGGAGTGGGGATTTTGTTTAGAGAAATTAAAAGGGATGGGAATATTTTTTATTATGAGTTGTGGAAGGAAGGAAAAGAGTAAAAAAGATGGCTTGTCCAATTTGACTCATCTAATGAGGATGTTATTTGTAGCTGCAAAAAATTTGAATCTATAGGTATTCTTTGTTCACATGCATTGAGAGTTTATAACATTAATTGTGTGGTTAGAGTACCAAATAAATACTTCTTGAAGAGATGGTCAAAGAGTGCAAAGTTTATTGATTGTCAACATAAAGAACAATGTGCAAGTAGTGAAGATCCAAAAATTGTCTACAGCAATTCTATTATGCAGTTAGTTTATAACCTGGTGTTGGCCTCACAAGATCACAAGGAAACTCAAAATATCATGTGGGATGTTATCAAGAATGGATCCCTAAAAGTTCAGGAACATCTATGTAATTTGAATCAAAGCAGCAATATGGAAATGAGTAAAGAAATTCGTGCCCACAATCAAGATGTATCTCAAAAAATAGATCAAATTCTTGATCCACCAAGAGCAAAACCAAAAGGGAGTGGAAGTGGTAGAAGAAAGGGTCATTTTGAAAAGTAGCGAAAATCAAGTAAAATATAATTTTTTTAAGTATTTGTGTTATGTATATATATTAGTTATTTGTTTCCAAATTTATTTTTTTTGGTAGAAAAACAAAAAGGAGTAGAACATGTTACTTCAACAGTATCAGAACAAGTTTTTGTTCCCCAAAATAGTGGTTACACTTATCAGGTAAAATAAATATGCCTACAAAATTAATAGACATGACAGTTATTTAATTATACTTACTGAATATAATTGTATTATATTATAGGCCAATTCTACTCATCTTGTTCCAACAAGTCATTCTATGATTCCACATGTCTTTTATGGTTCTTGGAATATTAGAAGCCCATTTCACATGATCGATATGAGCAGCAATTTAAATCAGATATATTTCAACTAGTTACGCTATTATAATAACTTCATCTTTCTAAGATATGTCAATTAATTATATTATTTTGAATTTATTTCAATGCATTTTTAGGAAGTACATTCAGCAATTTGGAGGCCAACAACTACGTTTGCACAAAACAAGTAATTACCTTCAAGCATTTAAAGTGAAGCCAATGAAAGAAGATTCTTTCGCTCTCATGTTATTTGTACTTTTATATGCTGGAAAGTAAACCAGTAAATGGCTTCGAGCTGGATTTTTTTGATGCCCAGTTCTTTTGATGTATAGTCAAGAAAAATGGGTAGAAGACATGATGTATACCTTGCAAGCTGGATGTTTTTTGGTTCTTAGCTCTTTTAATATATAGTCAAGTTGGATATATTTGTACTTTTGACCCCCTTGAATACACGGATAGCAATCAAAACGAAGCTTTGTTTGTGGTCCCCTATAAAGTATATTTTAACAACATCAAAATAGTATATTTTGACAGCATTATGTATTTGCTGTCATATTATATATTTTGGGTGTTGCCCAAAACTAGATTCATGAAACATATTTTTATTGATTGTATGTCTTTTCTCTATTAGGTATTACACCACACTTTGATAGCATCACATTACAGAAAACCAGATTTGTGAAGATTATTGTGGCCTTGGACGAGGATGAAAATCTGAAGGTTTAAGAGTTATCTTCAGCTTTTTAGATCCCAGAATAACTCTTAAACCTTCAGGTCTTTTCTCTATTTCAGTCTTATCATGTTAATATGTGTATTAAAAATGGTATAATAATTTTTTATTCTAATTAATATAATAATATATTTAAAATAATCAAATTAACAAATTTTATATGTTCTAAGAAAAATGAAATTTTATCTTCTTTAGGCTATCTTTTTTTCCAGCTTTAAAATATATTTAATAAATAATATATTTATAAAAAACAATTAATTTTATATATTTAATTTTTATTTAAATAATTTTTTTTATTTTAATTTTTAATTATAATCTGTATATATTTTTTATTTTTTTACTTAGGATAATATATTTTTTATTTGAAATATATTATATATATTTTATGGGTAGAAGTGGAATATTAAAAAAACCATAAGGACATAAAGGTCCAAAATTTTGGCTCTCCTCCAAAAACCTCCAATTTGGAGGGAAGTCAAAATGGGAGGGAAGGGGTCCCCTCCCCTCCAAAATTTTTAACCGAGGGGAGGGGCTCATTTTGGCTCCCCTCCCCTCCCCTCCACTCCAACCAAACACACTCTAAAGCATTTCATGTGAGCAGTGGGCCAACGTGAACCCTGAGAATATCAGGAGACTATACAAATTTACAAATTTCAAGCATACCCATCATATGGAATTGCAATATTCATGGTCTTTCGCAATATTTATTGCTTTTCTTCGCTAATTCTCGAATACTCAGAACAAAGTAACTCCCTGAACAAAACGAAAGGCAAATAAAGGAACATAGAAATTTTGAGCTGTTGGAATGAAATTGGTACCGAAAACCTTAATAGGATTATTTAGGGAGGGAATCGCGTAAGATCTAGATTGAATCAAAGAAACCCAGGACTTGAGAGGAAGAAAAAGAGGGGGGACAGTAAGAAGACAACCACCAGATTGAGGAAGTTCACCTATGCCCTAGACTAATTTGAGGATCGTAAAACTCGGCATAAAAAGAGAAGCCCCTTGCATAATCAATGGCGAGAGAGAAGCGACCAACCCTCTAAGTAATTAGTCCAGAGTAATCGACATTGAGAGTGCTGATGGTCGATGATGGTTCGATCCCCATGGCACTCTTGCGACGTCGGGCAGAGAGGGATGTAGGGAGGGAGAGATGGGAGAGAAAGAGACGCTAGGGCAATTTTTTTTTTTTTTTTTGAATTGTGAATTATGAAAATTATTATTAATTAACTTAATAATGTGAATAGGTCGCTGCCAGGTAGATTATCATGGAGTGAGTTGTTTTTTCCTGACTGGACAGATCGCATATTACATGGCACTCTAGGTTCACTTAAGAATTTCTCCCCGGGGCAGGGGCGGGGCGAGATGCATTGTCGCTTGCTCATCTTTCGGACTACTCACTCTCGCCTCCAGCTCCGATCTCGCTCCTCGAAAATCGCACGCAGACATCGTTTCCCAGCTTTTGACTTTCCTCTCCGCCATCGCTCTCGACCTATCATTCTTGCCGTCGGCCCATCGCCTCTCACCCCCACCTGTAAGCTTTTCGACTCTCTCCCACTGTCCTGTCTTTTGGAGTCATATACTCGTATTTGGGGATGTAAGAGTCTTGCTTATTTATTATATGCAGTACCAATATTTTCAGTCTTCGTTGGCTTATAGTGCGTATATCTAATCTACCTGATAAATTTGTTTGGTGTTCGCCTTCCCATTACGGTCGCTAATGCGAATTAAAACTATAATTGATTCTAATGTTCTCTTGAACTAGACAAATTCTTGTTTAACCCTTGTAGTAAAGGCTTTTTCTTGAACAGTAATCTGATAATGAGTTAATGGGCGTGGTGATCCAAATATGTGCTGGTCTACTAGAGGAAAGAGATGGAGATTGAAGATTTAAAGTTGTTATTTTTGGTCTGTGCTGGAAATGGAAGATTTGATATCTTTTTAGGCCATGAATGCATACACTCACGCACATATAACAGGAAGGAATCGAAGAGGGATTTTTATGTGAGAATTATTGTGTTTGGAATCGGATACAAATCATGCCTCTGAGGATTTTCATGCCTCGCGGCTCGTGCAGTTTGTCCCACATTTATATTCATAATTCTCTGATTTTATGTATATATAATTATACATGCCTCCTTCGCACTGAAAATTAGGGGAAATATTATATTATTCCTGTCCAATTACTTGAGATTGTAATTGGCCCAGCTAAGTATGGTTAGTTTGTCCAATAATTTGAGATTTTAATTGGCCCATCCCAGCTGAAGTATGATTTTGTTTTCCCCAAAAAAAATAAATAAATAAATTCTGGACTGAATAGGACACGATGCTGCTATAAAGAAAGGGGATTGGATAAGTTGTGATTAGGGGCAACAGTGGTATCTTTGTGGAGGGTATTGATATGTATTATGAAGTTGTAATAAAAGGAAGTTAGTTAACTAGTCCTTAAGCCTATAATAAAGGGGATTGAGCAAGTTATATTGGACTTGTGAATAGTAATAAGTGGATGGAATAGAGTTTCCTTTCTACCTCTCCCATATCTCTTTTTGCCTCTCTTCTCTTCTCTTCTCTGTTCTTCTCTATCTTCTCTCCCATTCTCCTTCTTTCCCCCGCTTACTCTCTCATTCTTCATTACAATTGTCCAACACTCATCCTTTCCTTTCCTTCTTTGCGATGCTTTGGTCTGAATTTAAGGGTTTTGAATTTGATTCTTAAGATTATCAATTGTAACTAACTTCCTTCAATTACAGTTACACATCAGAGAGGATGAGAAGAAAGCCTGGAATCGGAGGCTTACAAAATGCTGCTGCTGCGAGGAATCAATTTCGCCTGGTGGGTGAAAATGTGGCCAAGATTAAAACCGATATGATGAAGGGGCAGCTTGCAACATTCCGATCCCAGCTTGAGGAGTTTGCTCGCAAGCATAAGGCCTGTCCTTTTCTTCCTTTCGTGTAATTAGCTTTGACTTGAAGAGTTAAGTTTTTTGTTCTGGGGTTTGTGGAAACTTACATTTGGTGCACCAAATGGCTGGTTTCAGTTCAATATCAGTGTTTTTGTCAGTTTCTTATTTATTTACTTGATTTAAAAACAAACGAATTGTTACTTTATGAGACCACTTTTGATTATGGGATTCATACCATGTTTAATTTGGATAGGAATTCAAAAGAAGTGTGTGTAAAGTGCAAACACAGCTGCTTTTAGTAATGTGTATTTGAATTGTACAAGAGTAGGAGAGGAAGACAAGAAATTGGATGAATGTAATATCATAATGGTAGATGATGGTGATGAAACCTCAAAGGCTTTTGACCTTATCATAAGGTATAGTTCCGTTCTGCAGTTAATGGATACATGTTTTTTTCCCCCTTGACACATGGATAAATGTTTGGATTCAGATTCAGTTTCATTCTTTCCCTTCCCATTCTGTTACCCCTATAGATCAGTTGATTGTTTTGTATTTGTTTCTTTGAAACAAAAGCATTTTGCACTAATTATTGGAGTCTATAATCTTCTGTTGATAAATTGCCTACTTCAATTCCATCATTAAGTGGCATATCTGCCAATGTAAATAGTTTTATAAATCAAATCCCTTCTGAATCTTCAGCTTTAAAGTTTTCTACTTTCCTGAAAGCTTAACTGGTTTAGACATCTTGGAGCTTCAAGGGAATGATTAACTAATGACTTGTGCTGTTTATACCTCATGCCATGGCCTTGTAATGCAGCCTCGCTGTGAAATCCTCTATAATGTATTATTGAATAAGTCACAATAATATTTAATATTACTTGTTCAGAGTGACATCCGCAAGAACCCTGCGTTCAGATCACAATTTCATGAGATGTGTGCTAAAGTTGGAGTAGATCCCTTAGCTTCAAATAAAGGTTTCTGGGCAGAGCTACTGGGAATTGGCGACTTCTATTATGAACTTGGTAAAAAAAATTCTTAGTCTTGGTTCCTTTCCACCAAATACTTCTCCTGTGTATATACTCATTCTTTTCTGTAGTAATCTTCACAGGCTATTTCTGATAATTTGCAACTTATAGGAGGGTATGTTGAATATCATAGAACAAAATATAAATTCGATTACTAGCTAAACTTATTTTGGTAAAGAAACATAACTGGGCCAATTCAGACACCTTGGGTAGCAAACATAGCAATGAATCTTCATATTTCCAGAGCTGCTTGCGGGGAAAGAGTGAGATGTAAAGAATATTTTCAGTGTTTAAGAACCGTGTGCTAGCATATAGTGGCAGGAGACCATTGGATAAATCCCCGACTATGAGCTTTCAATGTTACACTGCACATACCAACTATCCACTAAATTAAGTAATCTCAATTATGTTTTGTCTATATCATCAGTAAATCTTTTCACATTATGATATAATCTAATTTCCTATAATTATAAAGCTGTTTATTGTTTTCATTTTGTATAAATATTTGTCATTTTGTTATTAATCTATCAAACTTAGATTCTGTCATTTAATAACATCTTTACTAAGATAAACTGCTTGGCTTATCAGGAGTTCAAATAGTGGATATCTGCCTGGCCACTAGAGCCCACAATGGAGGACTGATCAACCTGCAAGAACTCTGTCGTTTACTTTGTCAGCGACGAAAAAGTGATCGTGGATCTGTTTCTGAGGATGATTGTCTGCGTGCTATCAGTAAGCTGAAGGTCTTATATTTCAGCTTGCCCATAAATTTGAGTATAATTATTGGAGTTATGAATCTAAAGTTGATACAGTAATTAAGACTTTGGTTACATGATTTTTCTTGTGTTGAACTTGTATCCAGTCATAGCGTAGGGCTGTAAGCTTTCCTTTGAGCCTTTTCTGTTCTAATCCTCCTAACCTGTTCTGTGGTTGATATCAAGTCACTAACCACTACTTAATCTCTTTATTCACATCTAAAAAATTATTATAATATAAATTTCCTCTAATGTCCTCGTTACCTACACTTAGAATGGGAACTGATATATATGGTTCTGTCAGGCTACCAGAGCCCTTTTATGTTGATCAAACTCCAAAATTCAACTTCTATGATAGTGACTATTGAAAAGAAGAATAAATCTAGCATGATTCAAAAGATTTTTTTTTTTTTAAATTTTAGCTGCTGTTTTTTTCTTTTTCTTTGATAGAAGCTTGTCTTAGCCTTCTAGTGCTTTCTCATCTCTTTATGGCTTCTTTTATCCTAAAGGAAAAGAAATAAAGGAAAACAGAAGAGTTGCATGAGACTAAAAACTTGATGTTCTCTTAGTAATTCATTGATTTGTACATCCAACCAAGAATCGATTAGTTGTCACATTAGGACCCTAACTCTGTGCCTTCTTTACTTATCCTATGTGGTTATTTTTCATTGCATCGATCCTTGTAGGCAGATGTTTGACTTTTGTTACATGAACTTCAGGTGCTGGGTAGTGGTTTTGAAGTTATTTCTGTTGGGAAGAAAAAACTTGTTCGTTCAGTTCCCACTGAGCTAAACAAAGACCACAATGAAATTCTAGAACTTGCTCAGGTTAGAACTGTTTTCTTCTGAGTTATGGACTTTTTGACCTGCTGTTGTCATGAATTTTCTTGAACATGCTTGGTAAAACCCAATGTGTCCATAGGATAAATATCTTAAAGAGGTTAAATCTGATTTCTTAAATTAACTTGGAAAGCATCACCAAATAAAGGTTCAGACCTAACTTGTTGAGGATTCTCTTAGCAGCCAAAAAAAGGACAGTATCAGGAATTTATCCATGACCAACCTTCTTGTAAAATAATCTTAATGAAGTCTGAAGTTTTGATGTAAGAAATGAAGGAAAATTCCTAACTCTTCAATGGTTATGTCTGACTATCATGACAACTTTGATACAAGTCATATTGGTGCTAAATTTTTATGATGTAAAGTTCAATTCCAATATATTGCCAGCGATCTCTTGAGAAATATTCTTAGTGGTGCTCTGGAGCATGATTACCAAATGATGTCACTGAACTGGCTCGATTAAACTTTATGTAAAATTCATATCTGAATGTGGAAAGCATGAACAAACTTAGAATGATCACTTACCAAGTGTAGCAAAAGCCTCATTGTGCAATCGGTTTGCTAATTCAGAAAGATTTGTTGTCTTCTAACATTTCCATGGATTCTTCTGCACTTCAGGCTCAAGGTTTTGTGACTGTTGAGGAAGTGGGGAGACGGCTATCTTGGACTCCAGGTCGCACTATCGATGCCCTTGAGACCTTACTTAAAGTAAGTTTTCTAACCATTTTATTTTGTCAGCTTCTTTCCTTCTTCGTAACTTATTAAAACATGCATCAACCAACCCAAGTTCATGGAATGGTAAAGAAATACTTTTTATTGATGCAGGAAGGACTTGCAATGATTGATGATGGTCATAGAGACGGTAAACGCAGGTACTGGTTTCCCTGTGTATCACCCATTTCTTCTCTAATGACCGCTGATTCCTAACATTAGGCTCATCAGAAGAGCATCTGTTGAAGATTATTAAGGACCTGGAATCGCATTGTGCACTTAGTTTGTTACTCCTGTTTTCTCCTTTTTCTTTGTCCTGAAATGTGTGATTTGTTTTCTGCAAATCTGCTGATATATGTAAATAGTATACTGGGGTCTCAAAAAGTATATGTTTCTTTAATTTAAAGAATCGCACACGAGGTTTCTGAACCTCCGATTTTAATACTTGGATGCTTGTTGATCTCATCTCAAGGCCCCTTGTACTCCTTTCCCAATTGCTTGGAACTAACGAGCACTGACATAACTACAGGACATGATATGATAGGAATACGATACTACAATATCAATATTCAATATATATAATTAACTAGTATAGGTCGACGTATTGTTTGCCTCTTAGGCAAGTCAGCTTGTGCTAAGCATAAGAGCTATTTAACTAGTAATTTATATCGATAAAGAAAATTAATTAGTTAGGGTTAAACCCACAACATGTTGTTATACTTTTGATGAGTTTTCATTGTTTTCTGTACTGTACTTTATGTATTTGTAATGTTGGTCCCTATGGTTTCATAGGGACCTGTATAAGAGCTTAATGGTATTAACTTCGTTTATTTAGTGATAACATCGTAAAATAGGTTGACATGGACAGCTGACTAACATGACCTATCAGCAAAGACTGGATAAAAATCAAAACTCAATATAGCGGCAAAAAAGTAGGTTAAACTTAATAAAAATGACGGAAGACAAAAAAAAAAAAATTTATTTTGACTGACATAATCCATTTGGGAGAATAAGCAAGCTATCATCAACATCGATATTATTTGCGTGTTTAAAAAAGAAAGAGTCAAGTGACAGAGAATTTGTAGCTTAAAAGATACCATGACTCATGTATACTTCTTTTGGTTTTTTTTATAAAAGGCGAATAACTAATTTTCAAGCTTAGTAATATATCCCTATTTTATAATATATTTTTATATATAACTAAAGGATTTTATAATGTTTAAAGGGTTTAAAATGCAGAAGATACTTATATTTTGAATTAAGAAAATTATGTAAATTAATTGCTTAAAAGTGTGTTTTTATTATATTTTTATAATTTCTCTTTTGAAAGGTATCTTTGTTTTGATTCCGGAAAATATTCTGTTAAGCAAAACATGGACCCTATGAAAGCTATATTTGTGATAGTCATGTGGCGTTAAAAGAGAAGTTTCCAATTATCTAATTGGAAATTATTTAAAATATTCAGCTAAAATATCTCTTATTTTTCACCACAAATTAAAGAGTTTGAATAATTAATTTCTTTTATGAATAATTCTTTTATCATATTGTGAATTTGAATAAATATTTTATTCATATTCCATTATTCATTTAATTCTCCAAATAGCCACATTATCATTTTTATCCTCTTTCTAAACCCTAACCCTAATTCATCTTACCACCATATCTTTATTCAAATTTGAAATATTATCCTTTTATCTAATATTATTTAAATTCAAAAGCTTTTTTCCTTTGGCTGCCATAAAGATCATATCAAACTCAGAGAATTCAAATCCAAAGTTCTATCAAGATTATAAGATAAAAGAAGATAAAAGATCAAACTAGAAGTCTTAAGGATTTCCTCATCCAACTAGGATAAGTTCAAGTGCTATAAAAGGGGATTAAGGAAGCCTTAGAGAAAAATGAAGCCATCTACACTACACAAGCACAAGCATATATTTGGCTGCCTCTTGTGTTTGGTTGTTTTACTGTCTTCTTTTTATTATTTTCTTTTTATCATTATGGTGTTATCTAGCCATATGTGTGGCTAGTTCTCTTTTTTCCCAAGGACAAGATAGCGTGACTTGAATTTATGTTTATATTAGGAAATTTGTTAGTTTTCATATTTCAATCCACTAGTACGTTGCTTTTATGAATTTCCTAGGTTAGGATTTTGATTTCTTTGTGGACTGATAGTTGATCTATGTTTTAGTGGAACAATTATGTTTTGAAGTTTTCAATAAATATTTTTCAGTTTCCTCATATTTCTATAAGTGTTTATCTTTATAGATTTCTATTTTGATTTACTCAAGTAATTCATGCTCTAGGGTTTTTTATAGACAACTCTCTTCAAGGAAGAAGATATAATTGTTTAATTGAATTCACAAGTTAAGTGGTTTTTAAATAAATAATTGAAAGGTGATTATATGCTAGCTTTCTAAGTATAATTATTAATTAATTAATCACAAGTTAGATGTTATTTAGGGTTTTTTCTTTTGACTTAGTAATTGCTTTTATATAAACTTCTCATCTTTTTTAATCGTGATAGCCACTTATCAATGTCCTTCGGAAGTGCATCATTTTGATAAAGTCTTTGTTCCTTTTGCTTTCTTTTAATTATTGTTATTTCCTTTTATTTTTCTTAATTTATTTTCCTACAAAAATCAATCAATTTTCTTTCCTACTACTTTCTTCTCTACATCACATTTTTTCTCAATTAAAAGGTTTTCAAAATTTTAACAAAGCTCCTCATAGAGAGAGATGACTTAGGTTGATCTCTATACTATATAGGGTTAATTTAGTTAATTAATTTGAGAGCTTACACGACAGGACAATCAAATTTTGGCACTACTGCCGGGGAGCCAAGTTTCTTTTGACTCTTTTTTAATTGTGAAACTTGATATTTCTTATCTACATCTGCATGTGTGTCTTGTTTTCTTTCCTCTTCTTAATGTGTAGTAGAGTCTTAGTGTTTTCGGTTTGATAATTTTCAAGTTATGCTTACTGTTTACTGGAACTATCTTCGAACGTGCTCAGAAAAATTCAGAAATATTTATATTGCATGTTTTTTATGCTCTAAGCATTTTTAATAGCTTTAGCTATTAGGTCTGATTGAAACTTGCCAAATTCAAATGTTTTCATAACATTTTGGTTTGTCTTAATTGTTTTTCATTTCCCCCCTCTTTTTATCCTGAACATTAGCTACTAAGGATTAGGTATATTCAACATAATTAATTATACTTTCATGGCCTGATATAATAACAATTACCATTTTAATTATCATCTAACTGTGCCCTCTTATTCTTTCACAGATTATAGCACTTTAAGGGCTCAAGCATGATTGCTGATTTCTTCTATTTCACAAAATAATCATGAACCATTTTTTGAATATTGGAACTAATTCCAAGGTGTTTTGGATAAGTATCCATATCACCAAATCCCTGAGGAACAACTTGTAATATACTTTTATAAGGGATTGAAAGAGCAAGACCGAAAAATAATAGATGATGGAGTAGGAGGAGACTTGTTAAATCTAACTATTGGCAAAGCTTGGGAGATTTTTGGGATAGCCGCTATAGACAACTACCAATACACCATCGGATGAGTCAACCAGCCCAAAAACATATCATTAACCACTCTTTCTACCACATAGATCCATTATGAGCCTCCTTTTATCCCATATGAACCACCTTATGAAAGTATGCCATGTCAAGAATCTCCTTTGGATGTGGTGATGAGAGACATCTAAAAATAAAATGACCAAATGAATAAATTTGCACTTGAAATAGACAAAATGGCTGAGCTTCTCATGAACACTATACAAGAAAATCCATCTCCAACACCTACCTTTGACATACGCATGCAAAAAGAGGAGGAAAATCAAGTATATCTTCAAATTCCAAAGAATCTCCTTCTTCTTTCGGTAATGTATCTCCTATCCTTGAAGAAGTTGATCCTTTTTGGATTATTACTTTAATTACTGAAGCAAGTGAAGATGAGGTTGATGAGGAAATAGTTGTTGAGTCACCTCATTGTTCAAAAACGCTATACCTATTGCTTCTAGTAGTGAACATGCTACCTCCACATCCTTGTATGACTATCCAAATGTCAACTATGCTTCTCTTCCTAGTGCTAGAGATGATAATAATAGTACTGAAGTCAAAGAACTATTTTCACATGTGAATTTGATAAAGAAAATGCTTCTACTCCTGATCATGATGTAGTTTCTTGCACTAGTAATGTTGTTAGTCATAAGCATATTATTTGAAAAGGTTGAGCCTCATTTGAATGCTAATATTGATAATAAAGATGAGAATACCCATAGTCTTGAGGGTCATAATCCTACTCATTCTATGAAATTACTTGACCATAGTGACATAAAAGGGAAGATCCTACAATTTCTCCTAAGCAATTTACACATGCTAATGAATCTTTCCAGCAAATTCTTTCTTGTGATTTGCCACCAGATGTAAGCATGCCTATTATTGATATAATTACATCTTTGGAACCCAAGGCTGTTACTGAAGGGAGTCTTATTGATTTTATTGGATGAGAGAATTATCTTTGCTTATCTTATTATAAACATCTCACATCTTTAACTTTGATAAATAACATAGAATGCTTAAATTCTTTTCATGGGTTTAAATATTTTGTTCTAGCCCTTTACTTGGTGTTGGAAAGGCATTGCTTTGGATTTGTTGAATTCTTTGCAGGGACTTCACTTGGGAGACTTCTATGGTGCTTACTCTATTTACTACACATTTTAGCATCTCCACAAATTGACTCTGAGCCACCACCCCAAACTACTA